>NC_091225.1:6494779-6589713 GCF_040958095.1 Procambarus clarkii
CTAATAAGCCAAGTTTTCATGAATTAATATATTTACTATAATTGTTTTCTTATGAAATGATAAAGCAACCCTTTTCTCTATGTATGAGGTCAATTTTTTTTTATTGGAGCTAAAATTAACGTAGATATATGACCGAACCTAACCAACCCTACCTAACCTAACCTAACCTATATTTATAGGTAAGGTTAGGTTAGGTAGCCAAAAAAAGCTAGGTTAGGTTAGGTTAGGTAGGTTAGGTAGACGAAAAAACATTAATTCATGAAAACTTGGCTTATTAGGCAAATCGGGCCTTGAATAGTAGGCTGAGAAGTGCGTTCTGGCTATTAGGTACGACATATATATATATATATATATATATATATATATATATATATATATATATATATATATATATATATATATATATATATTGTGACGGTAACGCGTTGGTGTTCGGCTGTTCAAAGCTAGGGGTATGGCGTCGTCACATAGTATTAAAAAAAATAGAAAATCTGGAACTTCGTCTGTGGTAAGGTAAGGAGAATACACACAAAACACAAGTAAATTTTAACAATGAAATTTTAATTACGTTAAATAAACAAAACATGAATAAAAGGGACAAACAAATTCGTATAATAAAATCAATCAATCAAAATAATAAGAATAATTAAATGACACAATGAAAAGTTACGTTAAGACAAATGAGCAAAATAACAAGAAGTGCAATATACAAAAAATGAGAGGTGCTGGAATATTGGCTTTAAGCTATCACCTCTCTCAGTACACGTACGCCAAAGCTTACGTCTAGCAGGGAGAAGTGTTAACTGTGAGAAAGCACGGAATATTCTGGGGACTGTGGTCGTGGCGGCCCCAGACATCAAGTAGTATGGTGGGCGAGTGCAGTTGCAGCCAGACCGGCGACCAATCAGCGAGGGCCGGCAGGAAGACGGGTAGTTTGGCGGTTTGAGTCTGAGCAGGTGTTCCTGGCTGCATACGTTTTGCGCTCTGGCAAACCTTGGAGATGTTGTTGTCGTTGTTGGACATTTCTTCCATAGTAGTTTTATATAGTTGTAACGACGTATTTGTGGAGGGAAGAGCAGGCTCAATCTCTTGAAGGAGATTATCGTCACAACTCTCCCCCGAAGCCTGTGGTTCTGGAAGAAGTACGTCGTTATGTGGTGGAATAATAGATGGAGTCGCTTCTACTTCATAACTTCTGGAGAGATCATGGGCTAAGATGTTGTCGGAATCTTGGTATAGCGTGTCTCCAGGTTGAATTTCTGCAGTTAGCAAGCCCATAGTAGAAGACGTTGAGATGAGAAGTGGGCGTGCTGCAGGAGGGGTAGGGTGGTGTGGTCCGTGTTGATGGTGGACCGAGCACTTTTCAGGTGTGGAGTGAAGTGCTGGAGCTTCAGGATGATGAAGAGTAGCTCCTTGCCAATTGTTCCGTAGTTCCTTGTAGCAGTAGTCGCTGACAGGTGTATTCTCCTCGCCTCGTTGCTGCATCGCGACACCACCAACGTCGGTACCACTGGCGTCGACATGGAGGATGAGGGGCTTATCTGACGAGGTGAGAGTGGAATTAGAATAGGGCAAAGGAGCACGATTATTATCCTGAAAGCATTTGGGAAGATCATTAAGGATTTCGGAATTAGAAAGCGCCGACTCCTTGTCAGTGCTATCGGGAGGAGAAGCTGGGAAGGTCTCACTGTGGATGTAGGGTTCTGTGAAGGTAGAACAGTTAATCAGGACAGTGGGAGGAGTACCATTATATTGCTTCAGGAGGTTGACGTGGCACAGCTGGGTCTTCCGCCGCCTATCTGGAGTCTCTATTACGTAGTTGTTATTATTCCTGCACTCTTTGACGCAGTAGGGTCCTGAAAATCTGTTTTGTAAAGGTGAACCTGGGATAGGGAAATATGCAAGCACGAAGTCTCCCGGCTTAAATTTTCGTACTTTGCTGGTCTGGTTGTAATGAGTTTTCATCTTCTCCTGGGCTTTCAATGGATTATCATAGGCAAAACGGTGGACTCTCTCTAGAATGTGTTGAAGGTTTTGAAGAAACTGGGGCACATTCTGATGCTCACTGAAGGTGGCATCTCGGAGAGAGTCTTTGAAAGCCTTAAGGGGAGTACGGCACTTACGGCCGTAGAGCATCTCATAAGGAGATACTCCTAGGGACTCATTGGGGAGACTTCTGTAAATACACATTATAAGGTCAATCTGCTTATCCCAATCCTTCGAGGTTTCACTTCGAGGGAAGAGCAGGCTCAATCTCTTGAAGGAGATTATCGTCACAATATATATATATATATATATATATATATATATATATATATATATATATATATATATATATATATATATATATATATATATATATATATATATATATATATATATATATATATATATATATATATATATATATGTCGTACCTAGTAGCCAGAACTCACTTCTGAGCCTACTATGCAAGGCCAGATTTGCCTAATAAGCCAAGTTTTCATGAATTAATGTTTTTTCGTCTACCTAACCTACCTAACCTAACCTAACCTAACCTAACCTAGCTTTTTTTGGCTACCTAACCTAACCTTACCTAAATATATAGGTTAGGTTAGGTTAGGTAGGGTTGGTTAGGTTCGGTCATATATCTACGTTAATTTTAACTCCAATAAAAAAAAATTGACCTCATACATAGTGAAAAGGGTAGCTTTATCATTTCATAAGAAAAAAATTATTGTAAATATATTAATTCAGGAAAACTTGGCTTATTAGGCAAATCGGGCCTTGAATAGTAGGCTGAGAAGTGAGTTCTGGCTACTAGGTACGACATATATATATATATATATATATATATATATATATATATATATATGTATGAGAAAAGCAGGTTTTTAATATTCAGAATATTCAAATTTATGACTAAAAGTTTGTTTTCTGCCACCGCTTGAACAGCTTAACCTAAGGATATGGTTTAGTGAGGACGATCCAGGCAAGATTCGAAAAGCTATATGTGAGTCAGGTAATTATAGTGGGATCATCCGAGAAGGAGGCAAGTTTGCATAGGTGCTAGTCCAAAAGTTGTGTTGGTGTGTGAGCTCAACCCTAGCCTACAGGTTGGGATCTTTCACCACCACAAGTTATTTCAGAATACTAATTAATACTTAATTGCTGAAACTTTCAGAAATACAATGAGGATGGGACGTGTTAGTTCAGGAATTAACATGACATCTTTTATTCGACAATAGATACCTGTCACTTGGAGAAAAAGGCAGAAAACCGTCATAGATGGAACGATTGAGTTTCCTTGGAATTCAAAATAAATTAGATAGGCATAAAAGCAATCAAAGTTAGAGTTCGAACCCTGATGTTGGTTGAGTGGAATGGTTCCATGTTACTTAGAGGAGGAGCAAAAGGATCAATATCTCTTAAACGTAAGGGCTATAGATATAAAATTATTGGGTTGTTGGGTCAGGTTATACCATGAAACCTGAAGGAGAAGAAGAAACAATCATGTAACATAATGTTACAGTTACAGTTACTGCGTGGACCTCAGTTGGGATGGCCCTGGAGTGTTACAATCTTCAAGGTAGCAGCTGGCAGCCTCGATGGTAACGTCACACTATCAGATATCCCCAGGGTGGTCCGCGAGGCTCGCAAGGTAGGACACTTTCACCTTACTGTTGGTGCCGGTAGGTCACTCTCACATTACTACTGGTGGAGGTTGGTCACTCTCACATTACTGCTAGTGCAGCTAGGTCACTCTCACATTACTGCTAGTGCAGCTAGGTCATTCTCACATTACTGCAGGTGCTACTAGGTCACTCACACATTATTGTTGGTGCAGGAAGGTCACTCTCACATAACTGCTGGTGCTAGTAGGTCACTCTCACATTATTGCTGGTGCAGGTAGGTCACTCTCACATTACTGTTGGTGCTGGTAGGTCACTCACACATTACTGTTGGTGCAGGTATGTCACTCTCACATTACGTTCTGGTGCTGGTAGGTCACTCCCACATTACTGCTGGTGCTGGTAGGTCATTCTCATATTGCTGTTGGAGCAGGTAGGTCACTCTCACATTACTTTCTGGTGCAGGCAGGTCACTCACAAAGTACTGTTCGTGCAGGAAGGTCACTCTCACATTACTTTCTGGTGCAGGTAGGTCACTCACACATTAGTGGTGGTGCAGGTAGGTCACTCTCACATTAATGCTGGTGCAGATAGGTCACTCACACATTACTGTTGGTGCAGGTAGGTCACTCACATATTACTGTTGGTGCAGGTAGGTCACTCACACATTACTGTTGGTGCAGGCAGGTCACTCACACATTACTGTTGGTGCAGGTAGGTCACTCTCATATTACTTCTGGTGCGGGTAGGTCACTCACACATTACTGTTGGTGCAGGTAGGTCACTCTCATATTACTGTTGGTGCTGGTAGGTCACTCTCACATTACTGTTGGTGAAGGTAGGTCACTCTCACAATACTGTTGGTGCTGGTAGGTCACTCTCACATAACTGTTGGTGCTGGTAGGTCACTCACACATTACTGTGGGTGATGGTAGGTCACTCTCACATTACTTTGGGTGCTGGTAGGTCACTCACACATTACTGTGGGTGCTGGTAGGTCACTCACACATTACTTTGGGTGCTGGTAGGTCACTCACACATTACTGTTGGTGGAGGTTGGTCACTCTCACATTACTGTTGTTGCTGGTAGGTCACTCTCACATTATTGTTGATGCAGGTAGGTCACTCTCACATTACTGTTAGTGCAGCTAGGTCACTCTCACATTACTGTTGGTGCAGGTAGGTTACTCTCACATTACTGCTGGTGCTAGTAGGTCACTCACACATTACTGTTGGTGCAGGTAGGTCACTCACACATTACTGTTGGTGCTGGTAGGTCACTCTCACATTACTGTTGGTGCAGGTAGGTCACTCTCACATTACTGCTGGTGCTTGTAGTTCTCTCTCACATTACTGTTGGTGCTGGTAGGTCACTCTCACATTACTGCAGGTGCTAATAGGTCACTCTCACATTACTGCTGGTGCTGGTAGGTCACTCTCACATAACTGCTGACGCTGGTAGGTCACTCTCACATTACTGCTGGTGCTGGTAGGTAACTCTCAGATTACTGTTGGTGCAGGTAGGTCACTCTCACATTTACTGCTGGTGCTGGTAGGTCACTCTCACATTACTGCTGGTGCTGGTAGGTCACTCTCACATTACTGTATGTGCTAATAGGTCACTCTCACATTAGTGTTGGTGCAGGTAGGTCACTCTCACATTACTGTTGGTGCAGGTAGGTCACTCTCACATTTACTGCTGGTGCTGGTAGGTCACTCTCACATTACTGTATGTGCTAATAGGTCACTCTCACATTAGTGTTGGTGCAGGTAGGTCACTCTCACATTACTGCTGGTGCTGGTAGGTCACTCTCACATTACTGTATGTGCTAATAGATCACTCTCACATTAGTGTTGGTGCTGGTAGGTCACTCTCACATTACTGCTGGTGCTGGTAGGTCACTCTCACATTACTGTATGTGCTAATAGGTCACTCTCACATTAGTGTTGGTGCAGGTAGGTCACTCTCACATTACTGGTGGTGCTGGTAGGTCACTCTCACATTACTGTATGTGCTAATAGGTCACTCTCACATTAGTGTTGGTGCAGGTTGGTCACTCTCACATTAGTGTTGGTGCAGGTAGGTCACTCTCACATTACTGTTGGTGGAAGTAGGTCACTCTCCCATCACTGTTAGTGCTGGTAGGTCACTCTCACATTACTTTTGGTGCTGGTAGGTCACTCTCACATTACTGTTGGTGTAAGTAAGTCATTCTCACATTACTGTTAGTGCTGGTAGGTCACTCTCACATTGCTGGTTTTGCTGGTAAGTCACTGTCACATTACTGTTGGTGCAAGTAGGTCACTCTCACATTACTGTTGGTGGAAGTAGGTCACTCTCACATTACTGTTAGTGCTGGTAGGTCACTGTCACATTACTGTTGGTGCAGGTAGGTCACTCTCACATTACAGTTAGTGCTGGTAGGTCACTGTCACATTACTGTTGCTGCTGGTAGTTCACTCTCACATTACTGTTGGTGCTGGTAGGTCACTCTAACATTTACTGGTGGTGCTGGTAGGTCACTCTCACATTACTGTTGGTGCTGGTAGGTCACTCTCACATTACTGTTGGTGCTGGTAGGTCACTCACACATTACTGTTGTTGCTGGTTGGTCACTCTCACATTACTGTTGGTGCAAGTAGGTCACTCTCACATTACTGCTCGTGCAAGTAGGTCACTCTCACATTACTGCTGGTGCTGGTAAATCACTCTCAAATTACTGCTGGTGCTGGTAGGTCACTCTCACATTACTGTTGGTGCTGGTAGGGCACTCACACATTACTGTTGTTGCTGGTAGGTCACTCTCACATTACTGCGGGTGCATGTAGGTCACTTTCACATAACTGCTAGTGCTGGTAGGTCACTCACACATTACTGTTGTTGCTGGTTGGTCACTCTCACATTACTGTTGGTGCAAGTAGGTCACTTTCACATAACTGCTATTGCTGGTAGGTCACTCTCACGTTACTGGTGGTGCAAGTAGGTCACTCTCAAATTACTGCTGGTGCTGGTAGGTCACTCTCACATTACTGCTCGTGCAAGTAGGTCACTCTCACATCACTGTTAGTGCTGGTAATTCATTGTCACATTACTGTTGGTGCAGGTAGGTCACTCTCACATTACTGTTGGACCTGGTAGGTTACTTTCACATTACTGTTCGTGCTGGTAGGTCACTCACACATTACTGCTGGTGCTGGTAGGTCACTCTCACATTACTGTTGGTGCTGGTAGGTCACTCACACATTACTGCTGGTGCTGGTAGGTCACTCTCACATTACTGCTGGTGCTGGTAGGTCACTCTCACATTAATGTTGGTGCAGGTAGGTCACTCACATATTACTGCTGGTGCTGGAAGGTCACTCTCACATTACTGTTGGTGCTGGTACTTTACTCTCACATTTCTGTTGGTGTTGGTAGGTCACTCTCACATTACTGCTGGTGCTGGTACTTTACTCTCACATTTCTGTTGGTGGAAGTAGGTCACTCTCACATTTCTGTTGGTGCTGGTAGGTTACTCTCACATTACTGTTCGTGCAGGTAGGTCACTCTCACATTTCTGTTGGTGCTGGTAGGTCACTCACACATTACCGTTGGTGCTGGTAGGTCACTCTCACATTACTATTGGTGCAGGTAGGTCACTCTCACATTACTATTGGTGCAGGTAGGTCACTTACATTATTGCTAGTGCTGGTTGGTCACTCTCACATTACTGTTTGTGCTGGTAGGTCACTCACACATTACTGTAGGTTCTGGTAGGTCACTCTCACTTTACTGGTGGTGCTGTTAGGTCACTCACATTACTGTTGGTGCTGGTAGGTCACTCTCACATTACTGTTTGTGCTGCTTAGGTCACTCACACATTACTGTTGGTGCTGGTAGGTCACTCTCGCATTACTGTTGGTGCTGGTAGGTCACTCTCACATTACTGCTGGTGCTGGAAGGTCACTCTCACATTACTGTTGATGCTGGTAGGTCACTCTCACATTACTGCTGGTGCTGGTAGGTCACTCTCACATTACTGCTGGTGCTGGTAGGTCACTCTCACATTACTGCTGGTGCTGGTAGGTCACTCTCACATTACTGTTGGTGCTGGTAGGTCACTCTCACATTACAGATGTTGCTGGAAGGTCACTCTCACATTACTGTTGGTGGAAGTAGGTCACTGAAAAATTACTGTTGGTGAAAGTAGGTCACTGTCACATTACTGTTATTGCTGGGAGGTCATTGTCACATTGCTGTTGGTGCTGGTAGGTTACTCTCACATTACTGTTGGTGCTGGTTGGTCACTTTCACATTACTGTTAATGCTTGTAGGTCACTCTCACATTACTGTTGGTGCTGGTAGGTCACTCTCACATTACTGTTGGTGCTGGTAGGTCACTCTCACATTACTGTTGGTGCTGGTAGGTCACTCTCACATTACTGTTAATGCAGGTAGATCACTCACACATTACTGTTGGTGCTGGTAGGTCACTCACACATTACTGCTCGTGCTGGTAGGTCACTCTCCATGGGTTCTATATTTTAAACTTCGACTGACATCATTAGAAGCCTCCACACGTTATGGATTCAGTGGAATTCCAGGTTATATAAATAATACCATGTCGTGGTGTATGAGTAACGAACGCGGCTTAGAATATCGTGGTCGCTGGTTCGTAGCGAAATCTAGCCAAATTATCGTTCCCTTCAGCGGATGCAGAATGCCTCCCTCGACCATCGAGAGAGGAGGTGTTGTTCCTGTGAAATCCCGGTGTGCAGTCTGCCCCGGCGTGCAGTCTGCCCCGGTGTGCAGTCTTCACCGGTGTACTGTGTGCCCCGGTGTACAGTCTGCCCCGTTGTACAGTGTGCCCCAGTGTACAGTGTGTCCCAGTGCACTGTCTGCTCCGTTGTACAGTCTGCCCTGGATTACGGTCTGCCCCGGTGTACAGTCTGCCCCAATGTACAGTCTGCCCCGGTTTACAGTCTGCCCCAATGTACAGTCTGCCCCGGTGTACAGTCTGTCCCAGAATACAGTCTTCCCCAGTGTACAGTCTGCCCTGGTGTACAGTCTGCCCCAGAGTACAGTCTGCCCCGGTGTACAGTCTGCCCTGGTGTACAGTCTGCCCATGTGTACAGCGTGCTCCAGTGTACAGTCTGCCCCGGAGTACAGTCTGCCAGGGTATACAGTCTGCCGCGGTGTACAGACTGCCCCAGTGTGCAGCCGACCCCGTTATACAGTCTGCTCTGGTGTGCAGTATGCCCCGGTGTACAATCTGCTCGGGTGTACAGTCTACCCCGGTGTGCAGTCTGCCCCAGTGTACATGCAGTGTGCCCCAGTGTACAGTCTGCCCCCGGTGTACAGTCTGCCCCGGGGTGCAGTCTTCACCGGTGTACAGTGTGCCCCGGTGTACAGTCTGCCCCGTTTTACAGTGTGCCCCGGTGTACAGTGTGTCGCAGTGCACTGTCTGCCCCGTTGTACAGTCTGCCCTGTAGTACAGTCTGCCCCGGTGTACAGTCTGCCCCAATGTACAGTCTACCCCGGTGTGCAGTCTGCCCCAGTGTACATGCAGTGTGCCCCAGTGTACAGTCTGCCCCGGTGTGCAGTCTTCACCGGTGTACAGTGTGCCCCGGTGTACAGTCTGCCCCGTTGTACAGTCTGCCCTGTAGTACAGTCTGCCCCGGTGTACAGTCTGCCCCAATGTATAGTCTTCCCCGGTGTGCAGTCTGACCCAGTGTACATGCAGTGTGCCCCAGTGTACAGTCTGCCCCGGGGTGCAGTCTTCACCGGTGTACAGTGTGCCCCGGTGTACAGTCTGCCCCGTTGTACAGTGTGCCCCGGTGTACAGTGTGTCGCAGTGCACTGTCTGCCCCGTTGTACAGTCTGCCCTGTAGTACAGTCTGCCCCGGTGTACAGTCTGCCCCAATGTACAGTCTGCCCCGTTGTACAGTCTGCCCTGTAGTACAGTCTGCCCCCGGTGTACAGTCTGTCCCAGAATACAGTCTTCCCCAGTCTGCCCCGGTGTATAATCTGCCCCGGTGTACAGTCTGACATGGAGTACAGTTGGCCCCGGTGAATAGTCTGCCCCGGTGAACAATCTGCCTCAGTATACAGTCTGACCTGTTGTACAGTCTGCCCCAGTGTACAGTCTGCCATGGTGTACAGTCTGCCCCGGTGTACAGTCTGCCCTGGAGTACAGTCTGCCTCGGTGTATAGTCTGCCCCGGTGAGTAGTCTGCTCCGGCTTACAGTCTGCTCCAGTGTGCAGTCTGCCCTTGGGTACAGTCTGCACCCGGTGAACAGTCTGCCCTGGTGCACAGTCTGCCCTGGAGTACAGTCGGCCCCGGTGTGTGTGCAGTCTTCCACGTTGGTCAGTCTGCCCCGGTGTACAGTCTGGCCCGGTGCACAGCCCTGGTGCACAGCCCTGGTGCACAGTCTCCCCCTGTGTACAGTCTGCAACGATGTACAGTCTGCCCTGGTGTATAGTATGCACCGGTGTACAGTCCGACCTGGTGTACAGTGTGCTTCGCTGTGCAGTCTGCCCTGGAGCACAGTCTGACCTGGTGTACACTGTGTCCCGGTGTACAGTCTGCCCAGGAGTGCAGTCTGCACCGGTTTACAGTATGCCCCGGTGTACAGTCTGCCTTGGTGTACAGTGTGTCCCGGTGTACTGTCTACCCTGGTGTACAGCCTGCCATGGTGTACAGTCTGCCCCAGTGTACAGTCTGCCCCAATGTACAGTCTGCCCTGAAGTATAGTCTGTCCCTGAATGAAGTCTTCCCCGGTGTACAGTCTGCCCTGAAGTACAGTCTGGCCTGTAGTACTGTCTGCCCCAGTGTATAGTATGCCCTTGGGTACAGTCTGCCCCGGTGTACATTCTGCCTCGGTGTACAGTCTGTCTGGGGCACAGTCTGCCCTGGTGTACAGTCTATTCCGGTGTGTGCAGTCTGCCCCGTTGTACAGTCTGCCCCGGTGTACAGTCTGGCCCAGTGCACAGCCTACCCTGGTGCACAGTCTGTCACAGTGTACAGTCTGCCACGAAATACAGTCTGCCACGAAATACAGTCTGCCCCGGTGTACCTGCTGCCCTTGTGTACAGTCTGCCTCGGTGAACAGTCTGCCCCAATGTACAGTCTGCCTTGAGGTACAGTCTGCCTCAATGTACTGTCTGACCAGGTTTACAGTCTGCCCCAGTGTATAGTCTGCCCTGGTGTACAGTATGCCCCAGAGTACAGTCTGCCTTGGCGTACAATCTGCCTGGTGCACAGTCTGCCCTGAGGTACAGTCTACCCCGGTGTGTGCAGTCTGCCCCGTTATTACAGTGTGCCCGGGTGTACAGTCTGGCCCGGTCCACAGCCTGCCTAGGTGTACAGTCTGGCCCGGTCCACAGCCGGCCTAGGTGTACAGTCTACCCCGGTGTGTGCAGTCATCTCCGTTGTACAGCATTTCTTGTTGTACAGTCTGGCCCGGTGTACAGCCTGCCCTGGCTCACAGTCTGCCGCTCTGTACAGTCTGCCACGATGTACAGTCTGCCCCGGTGTACAGTATGCCGCAGTGTACAGTCTGGCCCGGTGCCCAGCCTGCCCTGGTGCACATTCTGCCCCTTTGTATCGTCCGATCTGGTGTACATTCTGCCCCGGTGTACATTCTGCCCCGGTGCCCAGCCTGCCCTGGTGCACAGTCTGCCATTGTATACAGTCTGCCACGGTGTACAGTCTGCCTCAGTGTACAGTCTGCCTTGGTGTACATACTGCCCCGGTGAACAGTGTGCCCCGGTGTACTGTCCGACATTTGTACAGTCTACCTCGGTGTGCAGTCTGCCCCGGTGCACACTCTGCTCTGGTGTACCTGCTGCCCCGGTGTACAGTCTGCCCAGGTGTACAGTCTGCCTCAGTATACAGTCTGCCCCAATATACAGTCTGGGCTGGTGTACCTGCTGCCCTGGTGTACCTGCTGCCCTGGTGTACAGTCTGCCCCGGTATACAGTCTACCTCAGTGTATAGTCTACCCCGGTGTATAGTCTGCCACAGTGTACAGTCTGCCCTGGTGTAAATTCTGTCCCAGTGTACAATCTGCCCCGGTGTACAGTCTCCCCTGGAGTACAGTCTGCCGAAGTGTACAGTCTGACCCGGTGTACAGTCTGCCCCAGTGTACAGTCTCCTTTGCAGTACAGTCTGCCGAAGTGTACAGTCTGCCCCGATTTACAGTCTGCCCCGGTTTACGGTCTGCCCCAGTGTACAACCTGCCCTTAGGTACATTCTGCCCAGGTGTACAGTCTGGCCTATTGCACAGTCTGCCCTGGTGCACTGTCTGCCTCGGTATGTGCAGTCTGCCATGTTGTACAATCTGCCCTGGTGTACAGTCTAGCCCGGTGCACAGCCTGCCCTGATTCACATTCTGCCCCCGGTGAAAAGTCTGCCAAGGTGTACAGTCTGCCCCGGTGTACAGTCTGCCCCAATGTACAGTTTGCCCCGGTGTGTAGTCTGCCCTAGTGTACAGTCTGCCCCGTTGCACAGTCTGTTCCAGTGAACAATCTGCCTCGGTGTACAGTCTCCACCTGTGTACAGTCTGCCCCATTGTACAGTCTGTCCCTGTGTACAGACTGTCCCCGGTGTACAATTAGCCCCGGTGTACAGTCTGCCTGTGTCTGCCAACACAGAAGACAATGTCCAACATAACAGGCCAATTACACTGGATTAATCTTTGTGTTTAGATAGGAGATGCCTCGTATGGGCCAATAAGCCTTCTGCAGCCCCTATGTTTATCCCTTATGTATCCCCCCATGTTTTCACCTTCATTGTATTATCACCTGACCTAATGCGGGTATAAAATCAACTAGTATTGTAAGATCTGTTCACTTGAGAATGAACCATGGAGGTTCGAAACGTCGTGCAAATTATACAAATAAGTGTAATACACTCTATAGTAAATCACTTCTTTTCTTCCCCTTAAAAGTACGAAAATGAGTTTTGGAGAACTCCTATTTCAATTAAGCCCTGATGCTAAGAAAATAGTTAGAGGGATAGAAGCCCTAAACCAGAAAATAATAAATACAGAATATGCGGTCATATTCAATGAAACATGTTTGAAAGAAAACCTGCTGCCAGTATACACCAATATAAACCCACATGACCCAGCAGTCCGCAATACAGAGTTTACCTATAGGTATAGGCAAGAGCTCATTCGGCATCAACTAAACAAGAAGAAGGAAGCCCTCCAAACCTTTATAGAGCAGGCGGAGCATCTGTTAAACAAATGGACCCAGTACGACATCCCTATCCAACTCAAGCAAACCATCAACAGTGAACTATTTAACCTGAAACAACAACATAAAACTCTTGTAGAAACAAAGACACTCCGTAAGTTAACAGCCCTGAACGGTGGACAGCTAAAAATCCCTCGTCCTAAAGATGGCTACTTTAACCTGACTTCTTATGATCTTACCCAGGACCAACGAGACCTCTTAAATCTTGGTCTAAATTGTCAATTCTTATCTAAACCAAAGATGCATCAAAAACGCCTGGAAATCGAAATGCTTCTGGACGATATCCATAAGCTAGAAGACAACAAAAAAGTCATCACCACTGACACACTTCAAGCTGAACTACTTCCAGAAGCAGGGAAAAAACGAGGAACATATTCATCTACAATCTTAACCCCACGACTCAAAGAAGCAGCGAAACTAAAAAATCTGAAAGACGTAACAATAAGAAAAGCCGACAAAACAGCAGCATATGTATTGATTCCTACCCATGAATACATGAACAAAATTAGCGACATCCTAAGTGACGACTCCAAATTTCAACGAATCACGAGGAACCCCGTAGAAGTGTCGGAAAATCCGACACCATTTAATAATAATATCATACAGACAGATAAGAGCTGTGTTGTATAAACAAGTTACCCATAGAAAACGTAACTTGTAGTGGAATTACCGTCTAAAGAAAACGGGATATCATCACCACATACTATTATAATTCACCAGCTATTCTGCTGGGAATTATTCTTAAATACATTAGTCTTTGGACTTTACCATCATAAAAACATCTTATATAAATTAACTTAATTATCAATATTAAAGTAGAGTAAATGTGACCCTTCTATCACTTTCTGAAATCTGGACAAAGTAGGCCAGGCGTGAGTGAGGAAGGAGGCGGCCATTGTTGTGTCACCTCCGAGACGTGTGGAGCAAATCCGGCTCCTATCATTCTGGACAATGTCGGCCAGTAACGTCAATAGTATGGAGTGTTAAACAGCCATTGTTTTGATTGAGACCAGAGGCTCACACGGGAGCAAATTCGGCTCCTGTTAAATTTACTTGGACGTAGTGTTATGGAAACCAAAGGTGTACCATTTTTCAACACGCTGTCTACATATCAAGTTAAGTGTCTATCCGAAACCCGTTTATCATTCATTTATGGCCATTAATGTCAGGATATAGGGTGACCCGGTTAGATCGCGAAATCGCCTCAAACTAAAGGTAATTAAGCCAGGTCTTCAATGTTCCATGTACTGTATAGTGTTTTCTCTGATATAGCTTGTCATATATAGGTTTCTGGCTTCACAGTTAGCGCCCTTTTGACAGGTCAAGACGAGGAAGGAAGATTATGTGCACCAGTTACTGGGTGATAGAAGCTACCTCAAAGAGGATAATTTGGTGTCTACACCCTAGTTATACCTGGTGGACTAACCTGCTGTACTATAAGATAAGGAACCTCATCAATGTATGTAGCTATTACTGTAGTTTGATTGGCTGCATATATATAAATATAAACCCCCCCTAATGTGTAGAGGATCGATTTGTGAGATTATGAGATTATTGCAGAAATACAGTCCACTTAACATTATACAAATTGCTATCGAAGTATATAAATTAACGTAAATATAAATTCATATAAATTAAATAAATATAAATCTCACAGGTCGGTTCCCACATTATTTGTTTAAATTTTTTTATTAGTAAATATTATACTGTGATCACTAGTGCAATATATATTAAATAATTCTCTATTTTGGAGAAATAATATACACAATTATTGTTAATAGCCTCTTAATTAGCCTCTATGAAACTTCTAATATTATCTGGAAGTATTAAATATTATTAGTGACCTCGCGAAATAAACTCCACAAAATTCGTAGATAATCTCTCGCGAAATGTAACACCACGAAATCCGTGAACAATCTCGCGACACAGTCACTAATTAGGCTGGCTTCAATATTAGCGCTGTCATTTCACGAAATAACACGCCACCAAATTTCTGTGGGTGTGCATGAAACCGCTGACTAAGGCTGATCTGAACTGAGCGGGGCTCGTGAGCTCCCACGAGGCGCTGTCTTTGACTGGCTGGCCTTTGTTTAAATAACACTGCACTAGTATATTTAATGAATCCATAGGTCACTGGTTCGTATCCGGTTCGAAGGACCAAATAATGTAGGACTTCGACCCGTGAGCAGCCCCCTGGGGAATTATGTCGGAAAATCCGACACCATTTAATAATAATATCATACAGACAGATAAGAGCTGTGTTGTATAAACAAGTTACCCATAGAAAACGTAACTTGTAGTGGAATTACCGTCTAAAGAAAACGGGATATCATCACCACATACTATTATAATTCACCAGCTATTCTGCTGGGAATTATTCTTAAATACATTAGTCTTTGGACTTTACCATCATAAAAACATCTTATATAAATTAACTTAATTATCAATATTAAAGTAGAGTAAATGTGACCCTTCTATCACTTTCTGAAATCTGGACAAAGTAGGCCAGGCGTGAGTGAGGAAGGAGGCGGCCATTGTTGTGTCACCTCCGAGACGTGTGGAGCAAATTCGGCTCCTATCATTCTGGACAATGTCGGCCAGTAACGTCAATAGTATGGAGTGTTAAACAGCCATTGTTTTGATTGAGACCAGAGGCTCACACGGGAGCAAATTCGGCTCCTGTTAAATTTGCTTGGACGTAGTGTTATGGAAACCAAAGGTGTACCATTTTTCAACACGCTGTCTACATATCAAGTTAAGTGTCTATCCGAAACCCGTTTATCATTCATTTATGGCCATTAATGTCAGGATATAGGGTGGCCCGGTTAGATCGCGAAATCGCCTCAAACTAAAGGTAATTAAGCCAGGTCTTCAATGTTCCATGTACTGTATAGTGTTTTCTCTGATATAGCTTGTCATATATAGGTTTCTGGCTTCACAGTTAGCGCCCTTTTGACAGGTCAAGACGAGGAAGGAAGATTATGTGCACCAGTTACTGGGTGATAGAAGCTACCTCAAAGAGGATAATTTGGTGTCTACACCCTAGTTATACCTGGTGGACTAACCTGCTGTACTATAAGATAAGGAACCTCATCAATGTATGTAGCTATTACTGTAGTTTGATTGGCTGCATATATATAAATATAAACCCCCCCTAATGTGTAGAGGATCGATTTGTGAGATTATGAGATTATTGCAGAAATACAGTCCACTTAACATTATACAAATTGCTATCGAAGTATATAAATTAACGTAAATATAAATTCATATAAATTAAATAAATATAAATCTCACAGGTCGGTTCCCACAAGAAGACCTTAAGCGGAAAGTAAACAAAACAATTACAGCAATCAACGCAAAGAAAGGTAGTGTGCATTTCAATAAACTTCAAGGCGACTATGGCTTAGGATATGCCTACGGCAATGTTAAGACGCATAAACCAGGTAACCCACTACGCCCTATAATCAGCCAAATACCAACCCCAACTTATCACCTGGCAAAGAAACTCAATGAACTCCTAACTCCATACACTCCAAGTAAGTTTAGTCTACAATCGTCAGCAGATTTCCTAGAATTGATGAAATCTACCCAGCCCGATGGAATCATCGCTTCCCTGGACGTTGAATCCCTTTTTACCAACGTCCCAGTCGACACAACCATAGGAATGATACTGGACAGAGTATACAGAGACGAGAGCACCCCCAAATTAGACATACCTGAGCCACACTTGAAAAGTCTTCTCGAAGCATGTACAAAGGAAGCCCCTTTCATCAGTCCACAAGGAGACATGTATTTACAAATAGACGGAGTAGCAATGGGCTCCCCCTTAGGAGTTTTATTTGCTAATTTTTATATGGGAACCATCGAAGATAGGGTCTTCAGTAGCAGACAAAAACCAACTGTATACTGCCGTTATGTAGATGACATATTCGTAATAGTAAAAGACTCAGATGAACTAATTGACCTAAAAAGACACCTAGAGAGAGAGTCAGTACTCCGATTTACACATGAAAATAGTGAAAATAACAGTCTGCCATTCTTGGATGTACTAATAACAAAAACAGGAACCTCTTTAAGCACCAACGTATATACCAAGCCCACCAACATAGGATTATGCCTGAACGGTAGAAGTGAGTGCCCCCAAAGATACAAAGCCAGTGTTCTCAATGCTTATATTCGTCGAGCGCTTACCCACTGCTCTGAATGGAGCAACGTGAGTAGAGAGTTTGAAAGAGTAACTCAGGTATTGGTGAACAACGGATATAGCAACGCGGAAATAAACGCTGCTATAAGAAGACACTTGGACCGTTGGTATAATTCAGAACCTAGAACAGAAACCACAACACCCCCAATAAAATTATATTACAAATCAACCATGCACAGTGAACATATAAAAGAGGAAAGAATAATGAAAGAAATAATCCGTAAAGGAGTAAAAAGCACTACTCCTAACCAAAACATAAACCTGATAATATTCTACAAAACCAAGAAGACTTCCGAACTCCTTATCAAAAACAGCCCGAAGCCGACGGAGAACCCTCTACAGCAGTCAAGCGTTGTATACATGTACACTTGCCCCCACGAAGGATGTAACCTTCAATGTAAGTACATAGGTATGATGTCGACCAAGCTGACGAGGCGTTTGACATGCCATTTTCAATCTGGTGCCCCTAGGAATCACATAAGACAAGCCCATGACATTACTCTAACAAGAGAAATGTTGAACAAGAATACTTGCATAATAGACAAAACCCAAGATTCAAGAAGATTACAAATTCTTGAGGCAATTCACATAAGAATAGAGCGACCTACCATGAACACTCAAATCACGGAACTATTTACTCTACCCACCATGAGAGTAAGGACAAGACAAGAACATATCGATGCCAACACAGAAGACAATGTCCAACATAACAGGCCAATTACACTGGATTAATCTTTGTGTTTAGATAGGAGATGTCTCGTATGGGCCAATAAGCCTTCTGCAGCCCCTATGTTTATCCCTTATGTATCCCCCCATGTTTTCACCTTCATTGTATTATCACCTGACCTAATGCGGGTATAAAATCAACTAGTATTGTAAGATCTGTTCACTTGAGAATGAACCATGGAGGTTCGAAACGTCGTGCAAATTATACAAATAAGTGTAATACACTCTATAGTAAATCACTTCTTTTCTTCACCTTAAAAGTACGAAAATGAGTTTTGCAGAACTCCTATTTCAATTAAGCCCTGATGCTAAGAAAATAGTTAGAGGGATAGAAGCCCTAAACCAGAAAATAATAAATACAGAATATGCGGTCATATTCAATGAAACATGTTTGAAAGAAAACCTGCTGCCAGTATACACCAATATATATATATATATATATATATATATATATATATATATATATATATATATATATATATATATATATATATATATATCGTACCTAGTAGCCAGAACGCACTTCTCAGCCTACTATGCAGGGCCCGATTTTCCTAATAAGCCAAGTTTTCCTGAATTAATATATTTTCTCTATTTTTTTTCTTATGAAATGATAAAGCTACCCATTTCATTATGTATGAGGTCAATTTTTGTTATTGGAGTTAAAATTGACGTAGATATATGACCGAACCTAATCAACCCTACCTAACCTAACCTAACCTATCTTTATAGGTTCGGTTAGGTTAGGTAGCCTAAAAAGTTAGGTTAGGTTAGGTTAGGTAGTCAAAAAACAATTAATTCATGAAAACTTGGCTTATTAGGCAAATCGGGCCTTGCATAGTAGGCTGAGAAGTGCGTTCTGGCTACTAGGTACGACATATATATGTATATATATATATATATATATATATATATATATATATATATATATATATATATATATATATATATATCATTTTCAGCTATCTATTAATTTCTGCCCTAGACTCATTGATCTGGAATCCTGCAGACCCATCAAGGCACGAATCATTACGCCCCAATATCTATGGGAGTTTTAGATTAAACCAGTTAATTAATGAAATAAACGTATATTATTTCATTATTAAAGAAATGTATGTATTTTGTATAAATATTGCAGTAATTCATCACACTGAGACACATTCACTCTCGCATCATTACGAAGGCATGTTTATCACTCTGCCATCAATACCTAGGTTTGGAAGATCACTCTCACATCAATATAAAGTCGTGTAGATTGCTCTCACATCAGTACTTAGCCTAGTAGATCATTCTTTCATCAGTACTTAGTCCGGCAGATCACTCTCACATCAGTACTTAGCCTAGTAGATCACTCTCACATCAGTACATAGCCAGAGAAATCACTCTTGCTAAGTGATTTCAAAATCACTGATCTACTTAACCTGGTAGATCACTTTCGCATCATAAGTGAAGCTTGTAAGTCACTCTCACATAACTATAGATGCAGAGAGGTCACTTTCACATCACAAGTGAGTCAGGTAGCACACATCGCTAAAGTGGCGGGTAGTGTTGGGAAATCTTACTATAGAATAATGAAAATAATTCTAATAAAAAATCGAAGGACCTTTCTTAAAAAAAGTAAACTAGAGAACTAGTGCCTATGGATCACTGGATTAAATGCAAATACATTCTAATACATAATAATGAATTAACTGTAGAATAAATAGAATATAGAGTCGATTCCACTACAACAAACTTTGAGGAGGGGTAAAATTATAGTAAATCCTATGAAGTATGTAACAAATTAAATCATAAAATATTCAACGGTAAGATTAATGTAATAATCTATCTACTTAGAAAAAGATGAACAGCTGAGCTGTTTATAGAGATAGTAGCATGCCTCCCGTAAACTTTTCCAAGCAGGCTACACTGGGAACACGTGATCGAGGTGGTGTCTTGTCGTCCTTCTTGTCAGTATACACGAGCTGAAAGGCGAGCAGCATGTAAATACTATAAAGATAAACATTATACCACACATATTCTCGAAATTTTGTGTAGGGATGTGATAAGAATGAGACTCACATGGTTATTTTGGTGTTCTCACGTCTTGACGACAAAGCGTCCTATCTAAAATATTAATTGTGGCCACAACAATACTTATAGGAACTATTTAGCATTGCCGGACGTGGTGCCCTAAATGATGAAGCTGTCACGTCTTCCTGGCGTCCATAGGAGCCCGGATGGCGTAATTGTGAGACCTGAAATGAATAGCTTCAAGACTATCTAGATATTAATGGCCTCTCTCTCAGCCAACTCTACCTCTCGACTCACTCACGAATGCGTACTTGCACGTAGTGTTGGACAGCAGTAAATATTTATGTAATTTGGTCCAACTTCTGGAGAAAATGGAGACAAGGTTTATCATAAATTATACGCTGTTAAGTTGTCTTACATGACAACAAATAAGTTCTCGCAGGGTAAATAAATTAAAAGAATACGCTTTCAAATGGGCGAGAACATTAGGAGTAGAAATTCGTTATTCAGACATTCACTGGAAACCTGCTGAGGTAGGTCAGCAGGTTTTTGCTGTATAAAATATTTCCAGCAAATAATATATTTATTAATCGATTATAAATCTATAATCAGCTAATAATTCTTATTAAAGAATGCTGAAGTAAAGTGAATTTAATTTTATTCTCATAAATGTAAACATTTTCCCCCTAGCCGTGTGAACTCAAGCAACACTCCGCCATAATTTGTAGGGTAAATGAAGCGTTACTATGCATTAATAAATTGAACTCAATCGTACTAACCTATTGGTAAGTAGAGCTAGTAAATTATAATACATAGTACAATAATAGTTTCTAAAAGTACTAAGTGTTAGTAATTAAGTGTTAGAAATTTACTACACGTAGGTCACTTTCACATCACTACTAAGGCGAGTAGGTGCTCTCACATCACTCCTGAGACAGGGGTAGGTTTCTCTCGCATCACTTCTGAGGCGGTTAGGTCTCTCTCATATCACTACTGAGGGGGTAGGTCACTCTCACATCACTAATGAGGGGGTAGATCACTTTCACATTACTACTGAGGCGTGGTGGTCACTCACATCACTACTGAGGCGGGTAGGTCACTCTCACATCACTACTGAGGGGGTAGGTCACTTTCACATTACTACTGAGTAGTGGTGGTCACTCACATCACTACTGAGGCGGGTAGGTCACTCTCACGTCACTACTGAGGCGGGTACCTCTCGCTCACATCACTACTGAGACGGGTAGGTCACTCTCACATCACTACTGAGGGGGTAGATCACTTTCACATTACTACTGAGGCGTGGTGGTCACTCACATCACTACTGAGACGGGTAGGTCACTCTCACATCATTACTGAGACGGGTACCTCTCGCTCACATCACTACTGAGACGGGTAGGTCACTCTCATATCACTACTGAGGGGGTAGGTCAGTCTCACGTCACTACTAAGGGGGTAGGTCACTCTCACATCACTACTGAGGCAGGTAGGTCACTCTCACATCACTACTGAGGCGGGTAGGTCACTCTCACATCACTAATGTGACGGTTAGGTCACTCTCAAATCACTACTGAGACGGGTAGGTCACTCTCAGATTACTACTGTGACGGGTAGGTCTCTCCCATATCACTAATGAGGGGGTAGGTCACTCTCACATCACTACTGAAGCAGGTAGGTCACTCTCACATCACTCCTGAGACAGGGATAGGTTTCTCTCACATCACTTCTGAGGCGGGTACGTCTCTCTCATATCACTACTGAGGGGATAAGTCACTCTCACAGCACTACTGAGGCGGGTAGGTCACTCTCACGTCACTACTGAGGCGGGTAGGTCACTCCCACGTCACTACTGAGGCGGGTACCTCTCGCTCACATCACTACTGAGACGGGTAGGTAACTCACATCACTACTGAGGGGGTTGGTCAATTTCACATTACTACTGAGGCGTGGTGGTCACTCTCACATCACTACTGAGGCGGGTAGGTCACTCTCACGTCACTACTGAGGAGGGCACCTCTCGCTCACATCACTACTGAGACGGGTAGGTCACTTTCATATCACTACTAAGGGGGTAGGTCACTCTCACTTCACTACTGAGGGGGTAGGTCACTCTCACATTACTTCTGAGGCATGGTGGTCACTCTCACACCACTACTGAGAGAGGTAGGTCACTCTCACATCACTAATGAGGAGGGTAGGTCACTCTCACATCACAACTGAGGCGGGTAGGTCACTCTCACATCACTACTGAGGGTGTAGGTCACTCTCAAATCACTACTGAGGGGGTCGGTCACTCTCACATCACTACAGAGGCAGGTATGTCACTCTCACATCACTACTGAGGCGGAAAAGTCACTCTCGGATCACTACTGAGGCGGGTAGGTCACTCTCACATTACTACTGAGGGGGTAGGTCACTCTCACATCACTACTGAGGAGGGTAGGTCAATCTCACATCACTACTGAGGCGGGAAGGTCACTCTCACATCACTACTGAGGCGGATAGGTCACTCTCGGATCGCAACTGAGGTGGGTAGGTCACTCTGACATCACTACTGAGGGGGTAGGTCACTCTCAAAATACTACTGAGGGTGGTAGGTCTCACATCACTACTGAGGCGGGTAGGTCACTCTCACATCACTACTGAGACGGGTAGGTCACTCTCAGATCACTATTGTGAAGGGTAGGTCTCTCTCATATCACTACTGAGGCAGTTAGGTCACTCTCACTTCACTACTGAGGCAGGTAGGTCACTCTCACATCACTAATGAAGCGAGTAGGTCACTCTCACATCACTAATAAAGCTTGTAAGTCACTCTCACATCACTACTGAGACGGGTAGGCCACTCTCAGATCAGTACTGAAGTGGGTAGGTCACTCTCAAATCACTACTGAGGGGGTAGGTATCTCTCACATCACTACTGAGACGGGTAGGTCACTCTCAGATCACTACAGAAATGGATAAGTCACTCTCACATCATTACTGTGACGGGTAGGTCACTCTCAGATCACTACTGAGACGGATAGGTCACTCTCAGATCACTACTGAGGGAGTAGGTCACTCTCACATCACTACAGAGGCAGGTAGGTCACTCTCACATCACTAATGAAGCGAGTAGGTCACTCTCACAACGGTACTGAGGGGGTAGGTTGCTCTCACATCACTACTGAGGGAGTAGGTCTCTCTCACATCACTACTGAGGCAGGTAGGTCACTCTCACATCACTAATGAAACAGACAGGTCACTCTCACATCACTGCTGAGTCGGCTAGGTCACTCTCACATCGCTACAGAGGCGGGTAGGTCACTTTCACATCACTACTGAGGCGGGTAGGTCACTATCACATCACTACAGATGCGTATAGGTCACTCTCACTTCACTACTGAGGCGGGTAGGTAACTCTCACATCACTACTGAGGGGGTTGGTCACTCTCACATTACTACTGACGCGTGGTAGTCACTCTCACATGACTACTGAGGCAGGAGGGTCACTCTCACATCACTACTGTGGCGGGAGGGTCTCTCTCACATCACTACTGAGGCGGGTGCCTCTCGCTCATATCACTACTGAGATGGGTAGGTCACTCTCACATCACTGCTGAGACGGGTAGGTCACTCTCACATCACTACTGAGGGGGTAGGTCACTCTCACATTATTACTGAGGCGTGGTAGTCACTCTCACATCGCTACTGATGCGGGTAGGTCACTCTCACATCACTACTGAGGGGGTAAGTCACTCTCAAATCACTACTGAGGGGGTAGGTCACTCTCACATCACTACTGAGACGGGTAGGTCACTCTCAGATCACTACTGAAGTGGGTAGGTCACTCTCACATCACTACCGAAGGGATAGGTCACTCTCAAATCACTACTGAGGGGGTAGGTAACTCTCACATCACTACTGAGACGGGTAGGTCACTCTCAGATCACTACTGAGGGAGTAGGTCACTCTCACATCACTACTGAGGCAGGTAGGTAACTCTCACATCACTAATGAAGCGAATAGGTCACTCTCACATCACTATTGAGGAGTTAGGTCACTCTCACATCATTTTGAGGTGGGTAGGTCACTCTCACATCTCTACTGAGGCAGGTAGGTCACTCTCACATCATTACTGTGGCAGGTAGGTCACTCTCACCTCACTAATTAAGCGGATAGGTCACTCACACATCACTACTGACGGGTTAGGTCTCTCTCACATCACTACTGAGGCAGGTAGGTCACTCTCACCTCATTACTGATGCAGGTAGGTCACTCTCACATCACTAATGAAGCGAGTAGGTCAGTCTCACATCACTACTGACGGGTTAGGTCTCTCTCACTTCACTACTGAGGCAGGTAGGTCACTCTCACATCACAAATGAAGCGGATAGGTCACTCTCACATCACTGCTGAGGCGGGTAGGTCACTCTCACATCACTACAGAGGCGGGTAGGTCACTTTCACATCACTACTGAGGCGGGTAGGTCACTATCACATCACTAAAGATGCGGATAGGTCACTCTCACATCACTACTGAGGCGGGTAGGTCACTCTCACATCACTACTGGGGGGGTTGATCACTCTCACATTACTACTGAGGCGTGGTAGTCACTCTCACATCACTACTGAGGCTGGAGGGTCACTCTCACATCACTACTGAGGCGGGAGGGTCACTCTCACATCACTACTCAGGCGGGTACCTCTCGCTCACATCACTACTGAGATGGGTAGGTCACTCTCACATCACTACTGAGGGGGTAGGTCACTCTCATATTATTACTGAGGCGTGGTGGTCACTCTCACATCACTACTGAGGAGGGTAGGTCAATCTCACATCACTACTGAGGCGGGTAGGTCACTCTCACATCACTACTGAGGCGGATAGGTCACTCTCGGATCGCAACTGAGGCGGGTAGGTCACTCTCACATCACTACTGAGGGGGTAGGTCACTCTCAAAATACTACTGAGGGGGGTAGGTCTCACATCACTACTGAGGCAGGTAGGTCCCTCTCACATCACTACTGAGGCGGGTAGGTCACTCCCACATCACTACTGAGACGGGTAGGTCACTCTCAGATCACTATTGTGAAGGGTAGGTCTCTCTCATATCACTACTGAGGCAGGTAGGTCACTCTCACTTCACTACTGAGGCGGGTAGGTCACTATCACATCACTAAAGATGCGGATAGGTCACTCTCACATCACTAATAAAGCTTGTAGGTCACTCTCACATCACTACTGAGAGGGTAGGTCACTCTCACATCACTACTGAGACGGGTAGGCCACTCTCAGATCAGTACTGAAGTGGGTAGGTCACTCTCAAATCACTACTGAGGGGGTAGGTAACTCTCATATCACTACTGAGACGGGTAGGTCACTCTCAGATCACTACTGAATGGATAAGTCACTCTCACATCATTACTGTGACGGGTAGGTCACTCTCAGATCACTACTGAGACGGATAGGTCACTCTCAGATCACTACTGAGGGAGTAGGTCACTCTCACATCACTACTGAGGCAGGTAGGTCACTCTCACATCACTAATGAAGCGAGTAGGTCACTCTCATAACGGTACTGAGGGGGTAGGTTGCTCTCACATCACTACTGAGATGTGTAGGTCACTCTCACATTACTACTGAGGCAGGTAGGTCACTCTCACATCATTACTTATGCAGGTAGGTCACTCTCACATCACTAATGAAGCGAGTAGGTCACTCTCACATCACTACTATAAAGTAGTGATGTGCTACTACTACTACTACTACTATCACTATCTATAAAGCCAACAAACTTTGTAAAATCTCTTTATGTATGTACCTTACCTAAATAAAAATTATTATTATTATTATTATTATATTATATAAGCATCTAGAACAACTGACAGCTTTCAGTAATGTGTTATTTAGACTATGATATATATATATATATATATATATATATATATATATATATATATATATATATATATATATATATATATATATATATATATATTTATATATATATTTATATATATATATATATATATATATATATATATATATATTTATATATATATATATATATATATATATATATATATATATATATATATATATATATATTTATAGTAGATACTAGGTACTAAGATTATATTACATTACATAGTTCAAATAAGGACGTACCAGAATTCAATGATTTTGGTGTTTGTTCTGCAGCTGGTAAATATGTTTGAGTATATGTTGGTACACTAGTTGAGAAGTCAGAACTTTGAATGTATGGAGGTGAAAGAGAAGCAGGCAGAAGGGCTGTTTGGCAGAAAATCAACCTTTAAGTATGGTAATTCCACAACACTTTATCTATTTTTAATTTGTAAACTATCTACATTTTTTTGCTGTCTATGACCATTGCTGCCCCTATCTCCACCGAACACCGGTGTATTTGCGGCTATGCAAGGGCAGACCAATATGGCAGCCATGGCCTAATCTGTCATAAGACACAGGGAAAGATTGCCAGATATGAAGCAGTCAATGACATTATCAAAAAAAGTTTGGCTAGTTTGGTTCAGATGTATTACAAACAAAGAGCAACGGTTTCAAGTTCAACAAACCAAAATGTAGGGCTGACAACAGGAAATTATTTTTGACCCAGAGGGTTATTAACACATGGAACTGGCTACCCACCAGAGCTGTAACTGCGAAAACTGTGCTGAATTTCTAAATATACCCAAAAAAGATCATAAAGGCAAATGGGGGGAATTTCGACAAGCCGCGGGCTTCCTGTACTCTTCTAGGCTACTAGAGTTTGTGGCATTCAGGTAAATATCTGTTTTCAAAGGAGAAGTTGACTATAACCTTGGATTATCTATAAAGAAATTTTGAATAAGAAAACACCAAAAACCTAAATAATTTTAAGTCTGAGGCAAAATGAAATCTACACTAGCAATTAAACTTATCATTATACTATGATATAGGAACACACAAACATGAGTCATGGAATAAATAACTAAATAAAAAATTACCTTCTGATAAGTTTGAACGTTGTGTTTGATTGATTTCAATAATCCTGCAGTAATTTTCTCCTTTTCCTTTCTTGTTTGAAGGCTTCAGATAATTTAGGTCCTCAATATTTAAACTTCGCTTCATATATTCACATTTTTTCTGGAGAGCTGAGTTTATTTTCAAATATTCACGATGAAGGTTCTCTTTAGCTAAAATTGCTAGTGTCTGGAGACCTTCTGTTAAAAAAATATACATTCTCAATAGGATACATTATAACTGTAGCAAGAGAAGCTACATTAAATGTTTTGATGTAATTGTCTAAACCAGGGGTCTCCAAACTTTTCAATGTAAGCGCCACATTATATATTTCCCATATTTATGCGGGCCGGAGGAATAAAAAATGAAAAAAACAAAAAACAAATCAGTGCCATTAATTTAATTTCCTCAAATATTAAAGTATAAACATGGAAAAATTAAAACATATCTTTTTGGAAAAAATCAGGGTAAACTAAATAGATTCCTGCCTTTAGTTTTATGCAACCAAATTAGTGTGACGAATGATACTGTCGTTTTGACTTCAAAATTTCATTAAAATCAGGTTCCAGATTAGATGAGCCAATTGTGAGAATTGATTTCAAGATATCATCAGACAAATTTGCTCGATAGTTAGATTTCACATACTTCATTTTGGAAAAAGTTTGTTCACACAAGTATGTTGAACCAAAAATGGACACAAAACTACTAGCAAACTTTATCAAATTTGGAAACTGAACTGCATTTATAAAACTCAATCAGATTTCCTTCTCTATACTTATCTTTCAATCTGTCATCTGCCTGGAGATCAATAATTTCCATTTGAAATTGAGTTGGAAGATTTTCAGCATTGCAGTCAAATGGATTATGAAAGAGCCTGATTTCATTTGCTTTGGCATCAAGGTCAGCAAATCGCTTCTGAAACTGTTTTTTCAAATCTGAAATTATTTCATTTGCAAATGAAAAAGGAAATTCAACTTTACTTTCTGCATGAAATTTTTCACAACATGGAAAATGAGCAAAATTCTTAACCTTCACCTGGCCTTCAAGTAGCGCAAGTTTTGCTCTGAATGCCTTGACATGAACACTGATCAAATTTGTTTTGCCTTGCAATTTCAGATTCAAGTTATTCATATGACCTGTCATATCTGCAAAAAATGCCAATTTCCAAATCCATTCACATTATGATAATAATGGCTGAGGGTTATTTTTCTCTGTGAGAAATAAATCAATTTCTAATCTGAGCTCAAAGAAATGCAGCAAAACCTTTCCACAATCAAGCCATCTAACTGCTGTAGATGCTGTACTGATGCTAACTGCTGTATAATAAGGCAAGTTAACAAACTCCGCATCAATTTCTTTCAAGAAATCACGGAACTGGCGATGGTTGAGTGCATGAGATCTAATGAAATTAACCACAGAAACAACAGGT
The DNA here is from genome assembly GCF_040958095.1 of Procambarus clarkii. NCBI lineage: Eukaryota > Metazoa > Arthropoda > Malacostraca > Decapoda > Cambaridae > Procambarus > Procambarus clarkii. Next base: position 6,523,007 of record NC_091225.1, read on the forward strand.
TTCATGACACAAGACATATAAACATATTTTAGGCACAATGCTTGTTGATGGATAAGGCAATGCAGAAAAATGGGTTTTGAGAATCCTCCAACCTCACAAGCTGTTGTAATTTGCCCAACCAAACCCTTCTTTGTCCCAGACATATTCTTTCCTCCATAAATTGTCACACACTGCACTTGTTTCCATTCCAGGTTATATTCTGTCATAGTTTTACTTACTTCATTGAAAATGTCCTCTCCAGTTGTTGTGGTGTGCATGCTGTGAACTGATGCTAATTCTTGGCTCACATTAAATTCACCATCAACACCACGAATGAATACTAAGAGCTGAGAAGTATCACACACATCAGTTGATTCATCCAACGCAAGAGAATACCAACAAAATCTTTTTGTTTTTTCCTTTATTTGCCGAATTATGTCGCCTCCTAAATCTTCAATTCTACGAGCAACAGTATTTGACCCAAGACTTATCATTTTGAAGAGGTTTACTTTTTCTGGACATACCTCTCCTGCTGCTTCCACTATACACTAATAATAATAATAATAATAATTTTTATTTAGGTAAAGGTACATACATAAAGAGATTTTACAAAGTTTGTTGGCTTTATAGAGAGCTAGTACATGCAATGCCTAAAGCCACTTTTACGCAAAGCGTTTCGGGCAGGAAAAAACACTAATGACTAAAGCTTAAAACTAATGGGTAAAAAGAATAAAATGTGTTGAGTACAAATAAAAATAGAGGTAAAAGAGGGGGGAACATTGTTGAAAAAGCAGCACAAATACAATTACAAATTATTACATAAAATTACATTCAAACAGCGTTGATTTGAAAAACAAACAAACAAAAAAAAAACATACATGGGTTGACAACAGAGGGGTAAGGTAGGTTACAGGGAATTTATTAGGTATAGCTTCGTTTTTAACTTAAACTGGTTGAGAGAGGTACAGTCTTTAACATGGTTGGGAAGGTCATTCCACATTCTGGGCCCCTTGATTTGTAGAGCATTTCTGGTTTGATTAAGTTGTACTCTAGGAATATCAAAACTGTATTTATTTCTGGTGTGGGCTCATGGGTTCTGTTACAACCTTCTATGAAGCTTTTGAGATCAGGATTGGCATTATAGTTTAGCGTTTTATATATGTATAATACACAGGAGAGAATGTGCAGTGACTTAATGTCTAACATATTCAGAGATTTGAGTAGGGGTACCGAGTGATGTCTGGGGCCAGAATTGGATATTGTCCTAATAGCAGCTTTGTGTTGAGTAATTAGAGGACGTAAGTGATTTTGGGTAGTAGAGCCCCAAGCACAAATACCATAGTTGAGATTTGGATAGATAAGGGAGTAATAGAGAGTCACCAGGGCAGGGCGTGGTACATAATATCTGATCTTAGAAAGAATGCCCACAGTTTTTGAAACTTTTTTTGATATGTTTAGAATGTGTCCCTGGAAATTCAGCTTGTGGTCAATGAGAATGCCAAGGAATTTGCCATCTAATTTGTTACAAATTTGGGTATTGTTTATTTTGAGATTTATTTGATTAGAGGATTTATTGCCAAACAGAATATAGAAAGTTTTGTCAATGTTAAGGGTGAGTTTGTTGGCAGTTAGCCACAGATGGACTTTATTTAGCTCAGTATTTACTGTGGCACTTAGAGCAAGGGGATCAGGACTGGAGTAAATGAAGGTTGTGTCGTCAGCAAATAGAATTGGTTTGAGGTGTTGGGAGGCATTTGGAAGGTCATTAATGTAGATGAGAAAGAGGAGAGGGCCAAGTATGCTGCCCTGGGGAACACCAATGTTGATGGGTAGGGTGGGAGAAATTGTATTATTCACAGAAACACATTGGAGCCTGTCAGTAAGGTAGGATTTGAGGTATTGTAGGGAGTGTCCTCTGACACCATAATGATGTAATTAAAGAAGAAGGTTTTGGTGGTTGCCAGTATCGAAAGCTTTACGCAGGTCCACAAATAACCCAACAGGGAACTCATTTTTATCAAGAGCTGTATGAATCGAGTTAAGCATACTAATAAGTGCATCGTTAGTGCTTTTTTTGGGCCTAAAGCCATATTGGCAAGGGCTAAGTATATTGAGTTTGTCTAGATATGAGTAAAGCTGCTTATAGATTAGTTTTTCAAAAATTTTTGACAAGTTTGGCAGGCTAAAAGAGTTTGGCACTCTTTTATGATACTACCATCAGTGAAAGGTTTTCCTTTTTTAGCCAACACATAGGCAACTTTGTAACTGGCTCTAGTTGAAGTTTCATTTTCAGATTTTTTCTTACTGAAAACAGCTTGTTGAGAATGCAGACTGTGCTGAAATGATTCAAACTTTTTAGTGCGTTCTGCTCCTGTGATGTGAGAATAACTTGAGCCATGTTTAAATTCATAGTGCCGACGAATATTGTATTCCTTCAGAACAGCAACACTGTCTCTACATATTATGCATAAAGCTTTATCATTTGCTATCACAAAAAAGTACTTTATCTTCCATTCGTCATTGAACCGACGGCACTCAATGTCCACTTTTCTTTTCTTTATCTTTTCCATATCTGAAAACATAAGGGTAAAATAAATGAAATAAATTCTACAGGAAAAAAACAGCTTGTATGTGGTGTTAAAAAGCATAGCATATTATTATAAAGTGGTAAATATTATGGCAACAGCTTTCGTTGATAAACTTAATGGTTACCATTTTAACTATTTTAAACATGCAATATTTTTGGCAACAATAGTATTATTGCTATTTTGTATAACTAAGATAAAGGCATTGTCAAAGTACAGAGAAAAGAATATTGTACAGTGTTTGTGCTCCCTGAAACGGAAGCAGCGAAGCCCCACTCGCCCTCCATCCCCACAATATACAGTTATACACAACTGATTGGTTGTAATGCACAACACATACCTACCAGTATTAGTATCTGTGCGTCACACTATCGAGAGAGAGGAAAACTGACTCGGGTTGAGCGCCACCAGTCAGCAGCCCCAGCTTTGAATAATTCTGCGATGCCATTCGTACGATAATTATTTTTTCAAGGTCACCACACAGGGATTTGTTTGGAGGGCCGGATGAAATTATGTGGCGGGCCGGATGTGGCCCGCGGGCCATAGTTTGGAGACCCCTGGTCTAAACCAATGATTAAAGTGATAGAAATTATAATGGGATGATGGATTTCAAGCCAATTATGCTGAGCATAGAAAAAAAATTCTGTTGTTATTGTTAAAACAAAGACTTACTGTATTACACAAGGTTGTAAACTTTGATATTAATGTATTATAAAGGCCATAATCAAATGATTTTATAAACAATACCATCATTATTGTCCGGAGTTATTCTTGGTACATCTGGTAAGTAAAGATAGTTTTCAGGAGCCAAGAACGAATCTGCCAAAAAAATATTGGACGTTGTACATTCCAATTTGTTACAATAGCCTAGTACTGCATACTAATACAAATTAAAAAACAAATTGGAAATAATAGCTAGGCTAACCTAACACAATGACATAACATAACACATCTTTATTTGTAATTTTGTCAAAAGCTGATTAAATGTTTTTTTACCTGCTAGTATGCTGGCTGGGGTCGATCTTCCAGGCATATTTATTCTACTGACTTGTGGTCTTAATGCTGCCGCAGTAAAAGGATTTGTGACAGACATTGTACTGCTTTCTGTATCATCTACCTATTACAAATACAATTATTTATTCAGGTAAAGTACATACATACAAGGTAAGATACAAAAGTAGATGGATTTATAGATAGAGCTAGTACATACAATGCCTAAAGCCACTATTACGCAAAGTGTTTCGGGCAGGAAAAACACTAAGACTAAAACTTAATACTAAAAGAGATTAAAGTATAAATTGTGTTGAGAAAAAATAAGAAAAAATAAAAATGGAAAAAGGGAAGGGGGGGGGTGAAACATGGCAGAAAAAAATAAAATACAATTTGGTCAACAAACAGCATTGTTTTAAATAGAAGAGAGGGGTTGACATTTTGGGGGTGAGGTAGGTTACATTGAGTTAATTAGGTAGTACTTAGTTTTTAACTTAAACTGGTTGGGAGAGGTACAGTCTTTAACATAATTGGGAAGGCTACATTCGAGGTCCCTTGATTTGTAAAGCATTTTTAGTTTAACTAAGTCGTACTCTTGGAATATCAAATAGGTATTTGTTTCTGGTGTGGTGCTCATGGGATCTGTTACAACCTTCTAGGAAGCTTATTATAAAAAACATAATTGATAAAAACAACATGCTGCATACTAAAAACGTATTGGAATGTGTATACCAATATGCAGTAAAATATACTCTTCCTACACATAACAAGCAAAACTTTAATACTGCAACAAGTTTTTGAAAATTATTTAACTAAACAGCAATGAAACATTTGCATTCTTTTCAATTAGTAAAATATTACATATGAAGGAATTATTTACATAAATGCCGAGAAAACTTTACATACCATGCCCAAATCTAGGATCTTCTTCTTCTTGATAGTAGGTGCAGTTTGCATGAAGGATTTGTTCTCCCGATGACTGCAAAATCTAGGATCACGTGTGTTATTGTTTTTGAACGAATGATCACATGTTTACATTCATTGCGATGAAACTAACAACTTTTAATTATATACAGCTTTTTATATCAACTGTTTTACTTATTTTCTGTTATAGGTTCTAAATATAACTAATATTTGCTTCTTTCTTATGCCATTTGTAATTAATGTCATAAAGCTTTATCATCTGAATGCACCAAACTGTGCCTTTTCATATTTCCAAACTGAAGTCGAACACCCGAAAATGAATATATCCATGAAAACTGAATCACGTCCTACTATTTGGAGAATTGTTAGTTCTTTTTCATACTAATATGTCTAGTTTGTGTCATATAAGTATTCATCCCGATGGTTGGTAAATATTGGTGAAACAGAAGGATAAAAGTCAAACATCTGTTAACTTTTCTTTTAAAGTACTGTATAGCTGGAAAATATCAAGGCAAACCTTCGACAATCTGGCGATTTCCTTTCCTCTTCAAGGCTACTATTGTTAGTGTCTGTCACGGTAAACCTATGTAAAATCGGACATTTTTTTTCAACAGGACCCTGCACTAGAGTTGATATTGGGAGACGCTCTGTTTCGTGGCTGATGGATTAATATTTGACTGTTGGTCAGGACTTGAGCATTGTTAATTACAGTTACACTCTGTTGGAGCACTAGACGGTCAATGGTCGTCGTTCTTCTTTATGATAGGTTCAGTTTATTGCTTAGTCATGGGAGACATCTCCCGTCAGGCAGGGTGCGATCGCACCTCCACAGATCTCCAGTATCATCTACTGATACTGGTAATGGCTCAGAGAGGGCATCCACTTACGGGCTATTCATGGCTGTGCCACCTTTTGGGTGGCTTAATCTTCATCAATCACCAATCAATCAATCTATTGTTTAGTGGCCAGTATTATTCAGTTTATTGGCCAGTGGGTTGGCATCAGTTCTCATTGACGAACGAGCAAAAATTAGAAGGATTTAAATCGTAATTTAAATAGTTATCTCATTCCTTCTTTCCTTTGAATGACAGTGACTGTGCTTCTGCTATGCTTAATTGCCTCAAAAGCGGCCAATTTTCATGATACCTTAAATTATAAAGGCAAAATTTGGGCCGAGTATACAAGTATAAGCAAAATTGACTGAGTATCCGCAAAAATTAAGATAAGAAAACAGCACACCCGTTACATTAAAGAAAACGTATTCCTCGTTTCGGGGAGAATATTCTAGGGAGGCCAGCCGGTAACTGGAACAGCCCGGTAAGTGCATTTATGTACTAAATACGTAAGTATGAAAATGTACTTATTACACTTAGTATTAAAACGTACTGTCTATTCGGAGGATGGGTTGCTAATTTGTGTATTGCTGGATGATCACCATTACATCTAATGGTGATATAGAAGAGCTAACCGGACGAAAGTTAGTGGTGAAGTTCAGACAATGCACAAAATATCTAGCTACTTGTTGTTAGGTAGGTACATTTAACCTCGAGTGAGGTAGAGTATAATTTAGCCACGTTAAATTAGGCTACATTTAATGTTACTTGTCAACTAATGAACAAGTACCCAAGCTTCATTAGTAATACTTATTCTAATCCCATGAAGTTTGGACCTAAGCCCAACATGGCTACTCCTGAACAATTAAGGAGAACCTATATTGGCCTTAAAGGTCATTTAACCAGACTAATTAACAAGTCTGAGGGCTTATCTAAAGAAACTCCCATTGACTCTTATCAATTAAAGACATCAGTAAGAGTAGCTGAACTGAAATTTGATCAAGTTAGGTCTACAAGTCAGTCTTACATTGCTATACTGAATACCATAGAAACTGATCCTGATGAATTAGGTCAAATTGTAGACGATATTTCCTAGTATGAAGATGAGACTCAAGATAAACTTTACATGCTATCTAATCTAGCAAAGCAATCTAAATCTAATACAAATAATGCTATGCCTCAATTCAGTAACCAATTACCAGAGGTTCGTTTACCTACTTTAGACTTACCTACATTTACAGGATTGGATACAGAAAATTGGGACAATTTTTGGACTTCATTTGAAATTCATATACATAAGAAATCGTCTCTTGACAAGATTTCTAAATTCTCATACCTGCTTAGTCTTCTCAAAGGAGAGGCTAAAAAGGTCATACATAACCTAACTCTCACTGAGAGTAATTATGAGGAAGCTATAAAGCTATTGAAGTTAAACTATTGCAACAAAGAGTTGAGTATAGCTAACCTTTATTACCAATTGCTAGATCTGAATGCACCAAATAGCAGACCAGAGTCACTTCAAAGCTTCAGACTAGAAGTAGAGACTCTAGTAAAAGCCTTAGGTACTAAAGTTGATATACCAGCCTCAGAATGGTCAAACAAGTTACTTTTGCAGAGAAAATTACCTCGAAATGTCTTAACAGAGCTTTGCTCACACTATAAAACCGAGTTTCTCACTCTTGACCAAATATTCGAGGGACTGAGAATAACGGTTAACAGGTTGCAGACCCATGATAAGATTAAACCTGAGTCTAAACCAACTAATACTGACACTTCAGTCAAACCCAAACAGACTTTGAATAAGTCTAGTAAGTATAAATCTAGGACTGCTCCATCCACTGGAAAAGGGAGTGGTAATGTAGGTACTAATTCGGTGTCTCCTTCTGAGATAACCAATGACTTGTCTGCTAAAGAGTCCAAGTCAACCAAAGAAAGAAGGTGTCTGTTTTGTAATCAAGGACATGCCACCTACCAATGCTCTGTTTATCCTAATTATAGTACTAGGATTAAACGGTTACAAGAAATACACAGGTGCACCAGGTGCATGGGCTCTCATGATCCCAAAAAATGTGTAGTACAACTACATTCATGCAGTAGATGCAACCAAGGTGTTCATCACTACGCCTTATGTAGAAAAACTTCTACCCAATCCATGACCACTGGGGAGAATTCCACGAATTCTACCACAGTTCAATATTGCAAAGTGCATCAAGAAATAAATGTACTTGCTACTGAGTCAGGCAACAATACAACTCTGCCTACAGCTCAACTTAGACTAATAAACAGGAGATCTAGAGTTAACACTAGAGGTCTTTTTGATCAAGGATCACAGAAAACCTTCATTACACAACAGTTAGTAGAGCAGTTAAAATTAAAACCTGCCAAAAGTGTGAGATTAAATATTTCTGGTTTCTTGACTAATAGTGGACCTCGTGAGTACCAAGTAGTTAAGGTATTAGTGAGACTTGGATCTTCCACTAGTCCCATACAAGCGGTAGTAGTAGATAAACTTCCTACAGACCTGCAGGTCACAGGATTAGCTCGCACTGCGAAATATCTTAAACGAAACCGCATGAGGCTAGCAGATTACAAAATAAATTCTGACTGCCTCACTGATGTTGGAATACTTATAGGCGCTGATCATTATTATAAATTTATAATGGGATGCACCAGACAACATGGAATGAATTTGTTGTCATCTGCAGGAGGCTAGTTGCTTACTGGACCGGTGCTTTTCCAACAAAATCCAGCTTCAACAAACCAACAATCTAACAACATAATAGTGGCGTGACTAGGCTTGGAACAGTCACCCCTACATTTCAGAGAAATATCTGAAGATATTGAGTCTGATCCACCTGTACATCGTCTGTGGGATTTAGACACTTTAGGTATTATCCCTGAACAACCAAGCCCTGATGATATGTGGACTTACCAGCAATATCTGGATACAGTTGTCTATAAAGATAAACAATACTGGGTAAGACTCCCATGGAAGTTTAATCATCCACAACTTCCAGTTAATTATTTTATGGCAGCCTCACAATTGCAGTTTCAATTAACACGACTACAGAAGCAGCCAGACAAACTGAACATGTATCATCAACTAATCCAACAACAACTCAACAGTAAATTCATCGAGGTTGTTGATAATGATGACCGGAAAATAGGTCATTATTTACCCCATTACGCTGTGGTGAAAGATTCATTGACAACACCTATCCGTATTGTCTTCAACTGTAGTGCTAAAGTGAAGCCAAGCAGTGTGTCTTTGAATGAATGTCTCCAAACAGGACCTAGCCTAACTCAAAGGCTACATGATGTGCTATTACGATTCCGTACTGGTGTTTTTGCTTATACTGCTGATATCAGTAAAGCTTTCCTCCGAGTAGGTTTACAGGAGGAGGATCGTAATTACACTAAGTTTCTCTGGATTAAGGACCCACTGGATCCTAACAGTGATATCATCACATATCGTTTTGCCTCAGTATTATTCGGAGCGACGTCTTCCCCGTTTCTATTGCAAGCAACATTAGACACACATTTGAGGAAGTCAAATAGCCCTTATAAGGCAGACATTAGCGACAACTTGTATGTCGACAATTTCCAGGGAACTACAAATGATCAATCCAATTTGGTAGAAATCTACCATGAGGCTAACCGTGAGTTATTAGGAGCCAATATGCCACTCCAGTCATGGGCCTCAAATAATGAATCACTAAACCAGATAATCGAGAAAGAATTTCCAGGTTATCAGGTACCCAATCAATTAAAGGTTCTAGGTGTGGAATGGAACACAAGTACTGACTAGATGAATGTCAAGTCAGTACAAACCGATAACTCATCCCTTACCATGAGAACATTGCTCTCGTTTGTCAGTCAACCATTTGACCCTTTAGGCTTACTTAGTCCTATATTAATAAGGGGAAACTCCTAATGCAGGAGTGCTGGCAGAAACATATGGGATGGGATGATCCGTTACCAAGTGAGTTACAAGCTAAATGGCAGATACTCTCAACGGATTTTAATCAGTTAGGTGTTTTGAAATTTCCTCGTAATGCTTCAGGACCAAACTTGCCCACAAATTTGCACGTTTTCTGCGATGCCTCATGCAAAGCGTATGGTGCTGTAGCCTACTTAGTTAATAGTGCACAATCAATTTTGCTCACATCTAAAGAAAGAGTTGCTCCCATTAAGAAGAGATCTTTACCTCAAATGGAGTTGACTGCATTGCTGGTGGGAGTAAGATTGGCTCATTGCCTGACCAAAACACTCAATAATATCCACTTTGGTGAGATTGTCGTGTGGTCAGACAATGAGGCAGTCTTACAATGGGTAAGAAACAACAATAATAAAACTTCCTACGTCAGTAATCGTGTTAGGGAAATTCATGAATTATCTGCTGGATATAAATTCAGACATGTTCCTACTAAGGACAATCCTGCAGATTATTTATCTCGAGGATTAACACTAAAACAACTTATCAAGTCTTCGGTGTGGTTCAATGGACCTTCATGGCTTGTTGGTGGTCAGTGGCCCAAACAAAAGCCACAAGTCATAGTGACCAATATCACCACTCCCATGAAAGAACCAGAACCTCAACGAATCTTAGCCATTGATCCTCACAATTATTCCAACTTAAGTAAGTTATTAAGAGTGACAGCACATGTGTTTGACTTTCTTGCTAAGATAGGAATCCAACATAAGTTTCCCAATCCTATCTGGATCAATCTACTGGATCAAACGTGCACAACAAGAGACATATGGAAGCGAATATGAAAATCTTCCAGATAAATTAACTAAGTCTCTAGGTATCTGGTATGATGCCAACACTCATAATATCCTAAGGTGTGGAGGACGTTTGCTTCATGCAAAAATTGATCTGGACACAAAGAATCCAATTCTTCTACCACGTCACCACATCATTACCAAACTTCTAGTTTTACATCACCATCAATATGGTACTTTACATGGTGGAGTGTTAGATACACTCACCGACCTTAGACATAAATACTGGCTTCCTCAAGGTCGTCAGACAGTCAAGTCAATTATTAAACTCTGTGTAATCTGCAAAAGATACGATGTTAGAGTATGTCCTTACCCAGGACCTCCACCACTCCCTGAAGAAAGAGTGGTTCATCTTTGTCCTTTTGAAACCGCTGGTGTTGATTACACAGGAGCCATGCTTCTCCCTGGCAACCCAGATAAGATACCAGTGAAAGCTTGCATTTGCCTCTTTACGTGTGATACTACCAGAGGCGTACATTTAGAAGTGACTTCAGATATGAGTGCTGAAGCCTTCATCCAAGCCTTCCGCAGATTTGCAGCTCACAGATCTTGTCCCAAACTAATGATATCGGACAATGGTTCCAATTTTGTGGCAGGAGAAGCCTGTCTGCGAGAAGTATGGAATCATCCAGAAGTACAGTCAGTCCTACAGAGACGACAATGTCACTTGAAATTTATAGCTCCAAGAGCCCCTTGGCAAGGTGGGTTCTACGAACGAATGATAGGCACTGTCAAGAAGTGTTTAAGAAAAACCTTACATCGAAAGAAAATTAGTTACTCCGAACTCCAAACAATTGTTGTGGAAATCGAGGCGCGAGTCAATAACCGCCCATTAACATACCTGTCCGATGATTTCTCACAGAGAGAACCTCTGAGTCCCTCACATTTGATACATGGAGGCCTGCTGAGCCCTCTCATACCTTTAGCAGTAGAGGACCCCGTCGACCCTTCACATGTAACCAGGAGTGACTTGGTAGAAAGTTACCAACATCTCTCAAGAGTCATTGAAAGGTGGAATGAGGTGTGGACTCGAGAGTACCTCACAGCTCTATGAGAGTACCACTACGGAGCTTCGAGTCCTTATAATAAAGTACAACTTAAACCAGGGGATCTAGTATTGGTTGACAGTGATGGACCAAGGTCAGAGTGGCCCATAGGCAAAATTGTTGCCATCCATCCAGATCATCAAGGTATCCTGAGAGTAGTAAAAGTTTTATGCCGAGACAACACTACCCTAAAAACTTTAGAGAAGTTGGTACCTCTCGAATTAGCAGAACGAGTGTTTGCCAGAACCAGCTTCACCAGTAATTTCCGGGGACAGCGATTCTGATCCACCGAGCAACCGCCCCACTAGAGCTGCTGCTCAACAATGCAAGCGGAAACTGCAAGCCTATTACAGCTCTGACCAAGAGCAAATTCCTTTCCATCCGATTTAAGTAATCATGATGATACTGTGGTGTGATGTCAAGTAACAAATCATTACAAGTCACTATGACCCAGGACATTCTCATCACAGTGGATTCTCAGTTATTTAAATTGTGTGATTTAAATTCTGAATTGTTGTATAGGCTATAAATAACATTAATTTTGTCTAGAGTATCTGAGAGTTTACTAGACTTTGAGACTTAGTAACATAAACATTACATGTCATAGTGACACCAGTCACAGAGTTTATTGTAAGCTTTCTTAGTTATTAGCTTTAGGTAATTCATAATAACATGTTCCATTTAACATGAAATCAGCAAGACTTAAGTTTCTTGTATGTCCTTGACAAATACGGGACATCCGTTATGTGTGTACTAACATACTAATATTAATATTAACTTCGGGATGGGTATGTCAGTACTCAACATTACACTGCGACCCGATAAATCTCCCCCCGGAGTTATGTTGGAAATTTCCAACACTAATACAATACAGTTGTATTATTATTAATTATTACTAAAATCTACTAATTACTGTAGTAACTAAAATTAACCAACAGTAGGGTTCACATGAACTAATAATTGTATCTGTACAATAATGCTAGAATTCTTATGTAACCAAACACCAGTATTGCGTCAGATTCTACCAAAATAAACACATTTATATCCAGTGTGTTAGAGAATTGAGTTTGATTCTCTAAAAACAACAGTATTCTGTGTGATAATTATTTACCGATAACATGACTCCCAAATAATGCCAAATCGAGAGTTTCTAGTTAAACTGTTATCTGGTAATAAATTTAACGTCACGCGTGAATGCCATGGAGAGAACATGTGGAGGCGTCGGTGGGAGAGGAAGGCGCCAGAGTGCGGCGTGAAGACTTGTTGTGGAATTGAGCAACTCATTTGGTCAGTGTCTAGGATACGTTGTGGTGAATCGTCCTGACGAATTAAGAATCAAGAATTAACCTGACATTCAGCCCGGAACTTGTCAATTTGTTCTAAGTAATCCATCGTGACCGGCCAGAGAAGCGCGTCGACACCCAGGCCAAGCTAGCCACCACGTGTTCGCCATTGTGACGCTAGAGCCTGAGACGCGAGTTTCGGCAAGCTTCAACTTATACAGTGCCCTATTAGCTAAGTACACATATAACTCCCTTTTGATGCATCATTAGAGATTGTATATAGCAGGGTAGCTTGTCGTCACGCCGAGCGACATAAATAAAACACATCTTGCATGTGAGGAATTCCCCGAGCTGTTACTTTACCCGTGTTATTCATCTCCCAGTGTTCTACGAAGAATTCCGGAGATTCCGAGGATGATTCGTGACTGATGTCTTTGAAAACGTCTTCAAGCTAAGACTTTTTCGTATTTCTTTATTGTTCAAATTATCTGTATTTGATTATCATTATAGAATGCTGTGCACTGGAAGTAACACGTTTTTATTATAATTATTAATTTCTGATATTTATTATCTATATTCTTATTGGTGACAAATTTACTATTGATTCTCTAATTGGTCATAAGATTAGGTTATTACACAATGAACTGGTGTACGAACCACACTAGTTCCTAGACATATATGAAGTTCTAGCAATAACCCCCCAATGTAGGTGTTTGAGGCTTTGATTCAATTAAATTATTTATACAGCCCATTAATTATTCAAGTGATTATATTTTCTAGTATTTATCCATAGTTACTGGTTCCTCTAGGAATTTCTAATGATCACATTTTATTAGTTTCCCTCTTTACTATAAAAGCGGGTGGTCCTTCGTAATTGATTTCATAACTTTAATAATTAAATAAATAGAGTCAAGACCCAAATGTCCCACAGGGGGTAGGTTGCTCTCACATCACTACTGAGATGTGTAGGTCACTCTCACATCACTACTGAGGCAGGTAGGTTACTCTCACATCATTACTGATGCAGGTAGGTCACTCTCACATCACTAATGAAGCGAGTAGGTCACTCTCACATCACTACTGACGGGTTAGGTCTCTCTCACATCACTACTGAGGAAAGTAGGTCACTCTCACATCACTAATGAAGCGGATAGGTCACTCTCACATCACTGCTGAGGCGGGTAGGTCACTCTCACATCACTAATGAAGCGAGTAGGTCACTCTCACATCACTACTGACAGGTTAGGTCTCTCTCACATCACTACTGAGGAAGGTAGGTCACTATCACATCACTACAGATGCGGATAAGTCACTCTCACATCACTACTGAGGCGGGTAGGTCACTCTCACATCACTACTGAGGGGGTTGGTCACTCTCACATTACTACTGAGGAGTGGTAGTCACTCTCACATCACTACTGAGGCAGGAGGGTCACTCTCACATCACTACTGAGGCGGGTACCTCTCGCTCACATCACTACTGAGATGGGTAAGTCACTCTCACATCACTGCTGAGACGGGTAGGTCACTCTCATATCACTACTGAGGGGGTAGGTCACTCTAACATTATTACTGAGGCGTGGTGATCACTCTCACATCACTACTGATGAGGGTAGGTCACTCAGATCACTACTGAGGGGGTAAGTCACTCTCAAATCACTACTGAGTAAGTAGGTCACTTTCACATCACTACTGAGGCAGGTAGGTCACTCTCATATCACTACTGAGGCGGGCAGGTCACTCTCACATCACTACTGTGACGGGTAGGTCACTCTCACATCACTACTGAGACGGATAGGTCACTCTCAGATCACTACTGTGACGGTTAGGTCTCTCTCATATCACTAAGGAGGGGGTAGGTCACTCCCACATCACTACTGAGGCAGGTAGTTCACTCTCACATCACTAATAAAGCGAATAGGTCACTCTCCCCTCACTAATAAAGCGAGTAGGTCACTCTCACATCACTACTGAAGGGGTAGGTCACACTCACATCACTACTGAGGCAGGTAGGTCACTCTCACATCACTAATGAAGCGAGTAGGTCACTCACAACGCTACTGAGGGGGTAGGTTGCTCTCACATCACTACTGAGATGTGTAGGTCACTCTCACATCACTACTGTGGCAGGTAGGTCACTCCCACATCATTACTGATGCAGGTAGGTCACTCTCACATCACTAATGAAGCGAGTAGGTCACTCTCACATCACTACTGACAGGTTAGGTCTGTCTCACATCACTACTGAGGCAGGTAGGTCACTCTCACATCACTAATGAAGCGGATACGTCACTCTCACATCACTGCCGAGGCGGGTAGGTCACTCTCACATCACTGCCGAGGCGGGTAGGTCACTCTCACATCACTACTGAGGAGGGTAGGTCACTTTCACATCACTACAGAGGCGGGTAGGTCACTCTCACATCACTACAGAGGCGGATAGGTCACTCTCACCTCACTACTGAGGCGGGTAGATCACTACTGAGGAGGGTAGGTCACTTTCACATCACTACAGAGGCGGATAGGTCACTCTCACCTCACTACTGAGGAGGGTAGGTCACTTTCACATCACAACTGAGGAGGGTAGGTCACTTTCACATCACTACTGAGGCGGGTAGGTCGCTCTCATATCACTACTGAGGAGGGTAGGTCACTCTCACATCACTACAGAGGCGGGTAGGTCACTCTCACATAACGTTTACCTTGTTGTTGTCAACAGGTGCGGCGGGTGTCAATGTGCGTGACGGTGGTGGTGGTGAGCGACGACCTCGCCTTCCTCACCACTTTCGCCCAGTGGTCCCTCAAGGGCCGCCTCTTGGTGTCGTCGACGAGGCTCCTGGTCCTCACTGACGTCTCTCTGTTGAACCATCCAACCCTGAGTGGGATCTACTCCAAGATGAACGCCATGATGCTCGTCGTTAAAAACTTAAATGAATTACAGGAGTATGAAATATAAAAAATGATATAAAGGAATGTATGACCACCCTATTTCATCGGAAAATGAAAAAACAAAGAAGTTTCGGTCCGTCCTGGACCATTAAGAAGTAGAAATGACGACCTAATAATGGTCCAGAACCATCTTCTTGGTTCGTCCACTTTCTGATATGTGGTCTGGTCATCATTTCTTCATCCACATTATTGAGACATAGTCTGCATAACGGGACCTATGTTCCGTTGTATTAATTTACTAGCTGTACCCGGCCACGCGTTGCAGTGGCTCAGTCTGGTTAAATGGAAACGAAAGAAAAAAGAAAGTGCACGTTTCTAATATGTTTAATTTCACAGTGCTTGTCGGTATACGATACTTATTTGTTGTTCTATTGTCTGTGGAGATATAGAGATTGTCTGGTTTCCCGACTCTAGAACACGCAACTTATAATTGTCCATGTGAGAAGCAATCCATGTTTTGATATAAACCGCACAATTCAAAAGATTGGCCATGAGCTTTGTTCATGGTGATTGCAAACGCCAATCGATTTGGAAATTACAATCTCTTAAATTGAAATGGCATATCCGTTGGAATCATAGGAATGTGAGGAATCAGGACATCTTCACCTTTGAAAGGTCCTATCAAGATTGTTGCTTCTACGAAATTGCTGATTATTTTTTTACTGCATACCGAATGCCGTTGCAAAGCTTTGTCTGATTGATATCTCACAACATGATAATTGGCACGCCGATTTTCAATTGCAGTATGTGCGGTGGAATCCCTAGCAGATCTACTGAATTAAAAAATTCTGTTGAATCATTAACTACTTCATCTGCTTCCACATAAATGTCGTCGGACTTGTATGTGACTGCCTCGCTTTTAATGTTAGACTGAATAATATTGTTAAGTTCTTAGACATCTTTGTTCTTGGCCGCAAGAATAGCTCGTTCATTTAGCTAATCCTGATCCTTATAATTGGTTTGAATATTGGGAAATACTTTTTCAACAAATTCTTCTTTTGACGACACTGAATTACAGAAGTTATGAGGCAATGAAATTCGACCTGAGGTCAGATCAACCGGTAAGGATCCGTTCACAATTTCTGGAAATTAATGTGAGAATACCTCAGCTGATGGAACGTTTTGCAGGTGGACACTCACATTTGTAGTTGATTTTAATGCCTTTACATGGTGCAACAAAGTAGAGTATTTCAGGCAAGCATTTATTTCGCCCTCTGGTGTTGAGCGAGAAATTACAGGTAATGTTTGCATGAAATCCCCTGTTAGCAATAATAATGCATTCCCAAATGGTTTGATGTTTCCATGCAAATCTTGTTATTATTGATCAAGAGCCTCGAGCAATTTTTTGTAGTCCTTTGTGCGTTTTTCCCAAACAATAAGTTTGCGTTCCTGCAATACTTTTCCCATGCCGGATGTTTTGGAAATGTTGCACGTGGGAGTTTTAATGAGTTGCATGTTCAATGGCAATTTCAAAGCCGAATGAACAGTTCTTCGACCTGGTAGCAATACCTCAACTGTTCCAGATGACGTTAGATCTAAGGCTATGCCATTTTAGGGTAGAATTGCTGCCAGAATCAATCTAATTAGGAAGGCTCTACCAGTTCCTCCTGGCGCATCTAAGAAAATGTCTCCAATCCCATTATTAGCAGTTTGAAATTTTTGATCGTAAATGCTTTTTTGCTCAAACGTTAGCTTAGGAATATTTGATAACACATACAATAGATCACCCGTGTTGTAATTTTGTTCACGACGCAATTCTACAACGAACGAAGCAGCAGCAGATCGATTCGGTGATGGCATTCCCAATTGAACCATCCCACTCCACCATCGCCTTGGCCTCCCTACCGTCTCCCACTTCCCCATCCCCTCGTCTCCCCTTCCATAACCCCCTCCCCTGTCCCCTCGTGTTCCCCACCATCCCCCCCCACTTCCTTGTCCTCTTGTCCTACCCACCATTTTCCATTCCCCTGTCTCCTAGTCCCCTACCATCCCCAACTTCCCCGTCCGCTCGTCCTCCCCCACCATTACCCCCCTCCCCTGTCCCCTTGCCCTCCCCAGCATCCTCCCCCTCCCATCCCCTCGTCCTTCCCACCATTTCCCACTCTCTCGTTTGATGCATTCCCAAATGATCTGATGAGCCCATCAAAAAATTGGGACCCTCAAATCATCTGATGTTCCCATCACTGAAATATAAGAAAAACAGTTTTAAAAAAATAAAATAAAAAATAAAAAGATAAACTATACTCACAAAATGAACGATATTGTAAACAACACAGCTAAATTCCAACTCAATGTCGCACAAAATAACTAAATCAAAATGAAAATAAATCGAAATCAATGAAAATTTAATTTGTCAATGCAATCAGAAACACTAAAATTGAATTGTAACATATATATTATAGCGTATTTTGCTCTTACCTGCAATAGATAACTCTGTTTCTTGAAAAAATTATGTTTTTAAATGTTACAGGTGTGGCATCTATACTTATACTTACGAAATGAACAGTATGGTAGACAATACAGCTCAATTCCAACACAATGTCACACAAAATAATTAAATCAAAATGAAAAAAACGAAATCTATGAAAATTCCATTTACCAATGCAATCAGGAACATTGAAATGGAATCGTAACATATTTAGTAGTATGTGTTGCTATAAACATGCAACAGATAGCGCTGTTTAAAAAAAAAACATGTTATTATCTGTCAAAGATGTGGTATCTATATGGGAGGTATAAAAATATGCACGTATTCGAATGAAATGTTGTGTAAAAATTTCAAAGCAATTGGAAAAGAACATTCGGAGATTACACCGTATGTTGCTCTTATGGCCAACAGATGGCAATGAATTTAAAAAAAAACATGTTTTTTTTCTGTCACAGGTGAAGCACGTATATAGTAGATACAAAAAAACATGCGCCAATTCGAAAGCAACGTTGTGTCAAAATTTCAAAGCAATCGGTGAAGAACTTTTGGAGAATACCACGTGTGTTGCTCTTACGTCCAACAGATGGTACTGTTTAAAAAAAAAAAAAAAAAAAAAAAAAAATTCCTGACACAGGTGAGGCATGTATATAGTAGATATATCAAAATACGCGCCTATTCGAATGCAACGTTGTTCCAAAATTTCAAAGCAATCGGTAGAGAGGTTTTGAAGATTTCCCTCACGTGAAAAAAAAAAAAACAGTTTTTAAGAAAAAGCATGTTTTTTCTACCATCACAGACGTGATAGCTATATAGTTTGTATATAAAAACCTGGCCTGATGCGAATGGAACATTGTGTGAAAATTGCAAATAAATTGGAGTAAAACTTTTGGAGATTAACAATTTTGAACAAACGAACATTTCCATTTTTTATTTATATAGATTAAAGAATAAAAAATTAACTATACTCACGAAATATAAGGTATGGTAAACAACAAAGCTCAATTCCAATGCAATTCACGCAAAATAATTAAATCAAAATGAAAATTAATCCAAATCTATGAAAATTCAATTTATCAATGCAATCAGAAACATTGAAATGGAATTGTAACATATTTAGTGTAGCATGTGTGTTGCTCTTACAGGCAACTGAGGGTGTTGTTTATTAAGAAAAGAATAGTTTTAACTGTCACAGGTGAGGGATCTATACTCATACTTACGAAATGAACAGTATGGTAAACAACACAGCTCAATTCCAACACAATGTCACACAAAATATTTCAATAAAAAAAAATTAAATCGTAATCTATGAAAATAAAATTTATCAATGCAATCGGAAACATTGAAATGGAATTTGTGACATATTTAGTATAGCATGCATGTTGCCATTATGTGCAACAGATGACACTGTTTTTCAAAAACACATGTTTTTGCCTGTCACAGGTGTGGCATCTATATAGTAGGTATAAAAAAGACGCACCTATTCGAATGCAACGTTGTATCAAAATTTCAAAGCAATCGGTGAAGAACTTTATGAGATTAAAGCATGTGTTGCCCTTACGTCCAACAGATGGCGCTGTTTTGCAAAAAAGCATGTTTTTCCAATCACAGGTGAGGCATGTATATAGTAGATATAAAAAGACACGCCTATTTGAATGCAACGTTGCGTTAAAATTTCAAAACAATCGGTAAAGAGGTTTCAAAGATTTCCTTTACATGGAAAAACACATGAAAAACACAGTTTTTTATCCGTCACAGATGTGACATCTATATAGTATGTATAAAAAAACCTGGCCGAATGTGAATGGAACATTGTGTTAAAATTTCAAAGCAATCGGTAAAGAACTTTCGCAGAATAGCGATTTCATAGATTATGATTTATTTTATTTTTTATTTTATTATTTTGTGTGACATTGTGTTGGAATTGAACTGTATTGTTTACCATACTGTTCATTTTGTAAGTATGAGTATAGATCCCGCACTTGTGACAGTTAAAACTATGCTTTTCTTCACAAACAGTGCCATCTGTTGCATGTAAGAGCAACACACATGCTATACTATATTTGTTACAATTCCATTTCAAAGTTTCTGATTGCATTGATAAATTGAATTTTCATAGATTTTGATTGATTTTCATTTTGATTTATTTATTTTGTGTGAATTGCGTTGGAATTGAGCTGTGTTGTTTACCATACCGTTCATTTCCTGAGTATAGTTAATTTTTTATTCTTTAATCTATATAAATAAAAGTGGATATGTTCGTTGGTTCAAAACTGTTAATCTCCAAAAGTTTTACACTGATCTATTTGCAATTTTCACACAATGTTTCATTTGCATCTGGCCAGGTATTTATATACAAACTATGTAGATATCACGTTTGTGACGGTAAAAAAAATGTTTTTTTTCTGAAAAAACTTTTTTTTTCCCGTGAGGAAAATCTTCGAAACCTCTTTACAGATTGCATTGAAATTTGACACAACGTTGCATTCGAATAGGCGCGTAATTTGATATATCTACTATATACATGCCTCACCTGTGACAATAAGAAACAAGTATTTTTTTTTTTTAAACAGTACCATCTGTTGGATGTAAGAGCAACACACGCTTTTTTTTTTTTTTTTTTTTCTTTTTAGCAGGGATAATCCTGCGCGGGCCCTAAGCCTCTGGCTGGCCCACTAAGTGACGCTCGTTTCTGGTTTACCTGGGCGGAGGATGAGTATGTATGACCCGTATGGTCGCTTCAGTAAGATTTTGCCATATGTGTTTAACAACTTCCTCTGCTCTGTCGAATCGAAGGTGAAATCTTAACGGGTTTGTAACTGTGCACTGTGTTAGATAATGTTCCAGTGGTCTGACGGGCATTTCTCCACAGTGTTGACATTTCCTCTCACCTTCCGGAACCCGTAAGCCTATTTCCCATGCACATGGGTATCCAAGCCTGATGCGATGTAAGTGCACTTCTGTTGTTCTACTGCCCCCTTTCATCAAACTAAGTGGTTCGTAGTTGGTGGAATTCTTGTACCAACCCGCAGATCCTGATGTTGCAACTGCTGTGTTGTGGTCACTGTACAGCCTTCGCATTGCTCTGTTTCGAATCACTTTCTTCATCTGGGAGAGACTCGGTGGTATGTAAATGTCTACATTCCTCCTCTTAGTAGCAAGTTTTGCAGCTTCGTCAGCAATGTCATTACCTAATAGTCCCACATGACTTGGCACCCAGTTGATAAGCACCCGTCGGCCTTGTCGGTGGAGTGTGTGCACGAATGATAAGACATTGGTGATCAGATGGATGTTATCACATATGTGTTCCTGTTGCAAGGTTTCAATGGCGGTTCTCGAATCTGTATGGACGATAACATGTTGGCGGTGTTCAGCAAGAGCATGTTCCAAAGCCTTTTGAATGGCTAGCATCTCAGTCTGTAAAGTCGAACACCCATTTGAGAGCCTCCAACTATACACAGAGTTTCCTGCTTTAACTGCAGCTCCGGTTTCCTGTCCCTGCTGGTCTACTGACCCATCCGTGAAGTAAGTGAAGCTGTCGGATGCCATGTTTGCTTCTATATGCATCTGTGCAATGTGACGTAGCAGATGAGGATGTGTCTGGTTCTTCTTTCCGTCAAGAGCCATAATCTGAAAGTCTGCTGGCAGAGATTCCCATAGGGCTTGTATAACAAAGTCTGCATGTATGTCGTCGACACCCCTCTCAGTGACTGTGTTTGCCATATCGAACGTATCGATGGCGTTTATCGCACAATGGGTCCACCTGTTGCTATTGGAGGCTCTTCTGTCCAGAGTTAGTGCTCCAGTGAGCAAATCTTTAAGTGAACTGATTCTAGGTCTAGTCAATATCTTGGTCAGCATGCACGCAGCAATCCCCTTTACCCTTATTTCAATCGACGTTAGCTTTGTCTCTAGTCTTAGGTTCAGGATTTTAGTCCATCTGGGAGCACCTGTTATGACTCGCAATGCATCATTTTGAAGAACCTCAACGTTTGCCCACTGACCAGGAGAAAGAGTGAGTAAGGCAGGTGCTGCATAATCAACCAGGGAACGAACGGCGTGTATGTAAAACATTCTCAACACTCTGTGTCCCGCTCCTAGACGGGGCCCTGTGATTGCTCTCATTATATTTATTCGTGACTTTGCTTTCTCCTTTAGATATTGAATTTGCTTATTGAATGTCATCTTAAAATCAATCCACACTCCGAGATATCGATATTGTGGAACCCACTGAAGGTTAATGTCCTGAATGCGTAGGTGCCTGTCTGGAGCCTTGCCACCTAGTCTCATCGCCTTAGACTTCTGTGCAGATATTTTTAGCCCTAAAACACTGCATTCAGATGTCACTTGATCTAAAGCACCTTGAGCTTTATTTAGAAGTGAAGGACCCGTAACGACTAATGCTAGATCATCAGCATAGCTGAGCAATGTAACCCCTTCTGTAAAGGACATGGTAACAAGGTTTTCCATAAGGATGTTAAAAAGACTAGGACTGAGGACTCCTCCTTGTGGAGTCCCATTCTCGTGCAAGTGGTAGTCCGACACTTGTCCTTGCAACTTTACTCTGGCATACCTGTGACTTAGGTAATCTTGAATCCATGCTAGCATTTTCCCCCTCACACCTTTTTTAACTAAGGTGTGTAGTATTGCTGGCGGGCTTGCAAGTTCAAATGCTTTTTCCAGATCAAGGAAGACCACTATAGCTGGACCAGAGTTAACTGTTCCTAGTAATGTTGCTATGCAGTTGGCAGTACCTACACCTCTAGTGAAGCCAAATATGTGTTTATGAAGGTCTCCAGTCTTCCACAGTAGCCTATTTAAGACCATCCGTTCTGCAGTTTTACTAACGCATGATGTTAAGGAAATGGGTCTGTAATTGCCAGGTTCATTCGGCTTAGGAATCGGTATGATGTCTGCTTTCTTCCAAGAGGGCGGTAGTTTGCCTTGCTGCCAAGACGCATTGATGACGTCCAACATCCCTCGGTCTCCAGCAGGACCTGCATGTGCGATCATTGAGTATGTAATGTTATCAGCACCTGGTGCAGTGTCCTTACCACCCTTTTTGGCTCTGCTTAGTTCCTGTTCGGTGAAGGGACAGTCACATTCGTCATTTATAGCTAAGCCCTCATGAATGACTGTCATCCTCTCTTGTTTTAAGTGTTCTTGCTGCCTTCGGACCATTGCAGGAAGCTGATATGAAGCTGTTCTTTCTGCAAATTGGAGAGCAAGTCTCTCAGCCTCCTGCAACGGTTGAATACAAGCCTGTGGCCGGGCTGGTCGACCTGATATAGTTTTAATCTGACCCCATATCTTGCCAAGACTACTATGTTCATTTAGAGTTTGACACCACTCAAACCATCTTGCCTCCTTTACTTCTCGAGAAACTCGCCTTGCTTCAGATATCACCGCTCGTAGCAGAGTTCTTCCTTCTGGTGTGGGGTTTCTCTTTAGATGTTTTCTGAAGATATTGACTCTGTGGTTCTGTTCTTTAACGTCATTACTATAGAACCAATAGTTCTTTCGTTTCGTGTTACCTGTGATAATGATTGGAATAGCTTTGCTCGCAGCAGCTGCAACGGCTTCCTGCAGATTGGTCTCGTGTATGTTCAAATCCTCAGGTGGCGTGTACGTTGCATACCATTTTTCAAGTTCTTCCTGGTATACATTCCAATTGGCCTTCCCTAAATTCCACCGAGGCCGCGCAGGAGGTGTAGGAGGTCGTGCCAGGTTGAGTGTCGTGACAGTAGCATAGTGGTCACTGGTGATCACCGGGTCTACTTCCCACTTCGCCTGTTGCTGGAGTGCCGTGGAGATGAATGTAAGATCAAGGGAACCTCCTAGAATGTGAGTGGGTTCCCCAGTGTTGAGAAGTGTAATTTCAGGTACTTCTCGCAGAGCTGCAGCTAAATGGCGCCCATCTGCATTGGCTGGCCCAGTTGCACCTAACTCTGGATGATGAGCATTAAAATCTCCAGCAAGAATTAAATTTTCCTGCGTGGCCAAGGCAAGCACTGCCTCTGCTTCTAGTTTACGTCTAGGGGGCTTGTAGACGTTGTATATGAGGAGCTCAAAATTAACCATATTCACTGTAACTGCTAATATCTCTACTCCATCCCCACATGAAACCGAGTCTATTTTCTTGCTGGGTATGGTGTTTCTGACTAGGGTCATTAATCCTCTTAGTCTCCCCTGCTCATACGGGAGAACATAGTGCTGATATCCAGCTAATCTGAAGGATTTCGCGGCTGGGAAAAGAGTTTCTTCCAAAACGATTATATCTGCTCTCGTGCTGATTGCAGCCTCCTGAAGTGTGTGTTTTTTATTTCCAAGACCTTGTATGTTCCACTGCAGAATTCGTAATGGCCAGACGACGGGTTCGGTTGGTGTTGCTTGTTCTACTAGAACTCCTCCTCGGAATCGACCTCTATATTCACCGCCTCGCAAGTCGTGTCGCTGCAAATCGGACTGCATTGATTGTTCGTGGTCATCCCCGACGTTGCTGGAATCTGTGCATAACTGTGGTCCATCACTTTGTTGTTGGTATTGCTGCAAGTCGGACTGCATTGATTGCTCGCGGCCGTTTCTTGTGTTGGCGGAACCTGCGCATCTCTGCTAATCAATACGTCTTTGTTGGCGTTGCTGCAGATCAGACTGCATTGGCTGGTGTTGTCTGTCTCCTGCGTTGGAAGAGTCTGTTGATCGTGGGTGGTCACTGCGTCTTGCAGTTGCGTTTGTGAATGTCGATGTTCCGGTGTCTTGACTAGCCGACTGTTGTCGGTAGTCAGTATGTCCAAGTTGCGTTGTTTGTCCTCCTGTGCTCCATCCTGTCGGAGACTGTCTATTTCTCGTGTAACTGTGGTCTGCTGCACGATCTTGTCCATTATCACACAAGTGATGTCTTGAGTCTGTTGTTGGGAGGCGTTCTGCGTCATCTGTAGGCAATTGATAATGGTCTCTGCCATGATCTTCACGATGGTTTGCAGCTGGACCTCGGTAAAACTGTATAGCTGGTGAGTAGATTCCGAAAGTAAGTGTTTTCTGCTCATTTGCACTTGCTGGACTTCTGTAACACTTTCGTGTAATGTCTGATTCGGAATTGACAGATTCGGGAAATTTTGCTCTGTGAGAGCGGGTGGCTGTTGTGGCTGTGCACGAGTGTTCCAGACGGTGGTGTTGGTGGATGTACCGCTGGTCAGTGTGTTGACCCTGGCCTGAGCTGTCTGCACTTTTTGTTTCCGTGCAGAGCAGGTTGTGCTCCAGGCATGATGTTTGCCTCCACAATTTGGACATTTGGCTGTTGTGGTCTGGTTTGCCTTGTGCTTGGCAATACAGTCTGTGGTGGGATGTCTCAGGCTGCACACTCCGCACCTCTCCTGTCCTGTGCAGCGTGACTGATGGTGGCCGTATTTCTGACACCTGAAGCAGCGTAGGGGTTCCGGGACGTATGGCCTCTGTCGGTATGTCCCCCAATTTCCAAGACCGAAAGTTTCCGGCACATGTCCCATGACGGTCACCAGAACCTGACGCGTCGCTGCCTTGTCTACTTTTGTGTGGCAACGTTCCGCACTCAGGACTTGCTTGTGTTCTAGCACTGGATCCAGGGGAAAGTCGATGGGGTATCCCAAAAGCACGACTCGTGTGCGTCGTTCTGAAGGGTCCAGCTTTACCAAGCACACAGGTTTCCCCTGCAGGACTCTTACCTTCTCTAAGTAATGGGCAGTCTGTTGGTCTTGAGGTGTCAGTATTATTTCTCCCTTCAGGTTGACTGTAATGGAAAGTTTGAGCTCTGGTTGTTCTTTTTCCATCGCCGTTACTACTCCATATGCTGTAGGAAAGTGGTCGGTCTGCATGATCTTGAATTTCGGAAGAAGTGCAGAGGCTGGCGATGTCTGGTGTGAGACTGGTGGTGTCCTCCCCTGTCCCATACTGCTGTCCTGCGGCTGGGCTGTGGAGAGAGGAACAATGGCCGACATTGGCTGGCGTGAAACCGGTGGTGTCCGCTCCTGACTCATACTGCCGTCCCGCGGCAGCGTTGCGGACAGAGAAGCATTGACTGACACTGGCTGGTGTGTGACTGACGCTGTCCTCTCTAGGTCCATTACGTCCGCTGACTTGCTGGTAGAAGCAAGTGGTAAAGCCTCGATAGCAGTTTTCTTTGGGGCCTGCTGCACATCGGTCCCCCGTCCTTCCTCGTCCGAAAGCTGCTTCCATTCCCTCTTGCGCTGAGCCTTCCCCATGGCTCTCTACACGTAGTGAGAACCGACTCAAACCACCGGAGCAGCAGGCGACACGTCCTCACTGCACGGTAGCTCAGGAGCAACTCCCACTATCAACTGGCTGGTCAACAGTAGCCATAAGATCACAACACACGCTGTATTCTCCAAAAGTTTTTCACCGATTGCTTTGAAATTTTGACACAAAGTTGCATTCGAATAGGCGAATTTTTTTTATATACCGTCTATATAGATACCACAACTGTGAGAGGTAAAAAATGTGCGTTTTTGAAAGACAGCGCCATCTGTTGCACATAATAGCAATATTCACACTATACTAAATATGACACGAATTTCATTTCAATGTTTTCGATTGCATTGATAAATTTAATTTTCATAGATTTCATTTTTTTTTACTTTTTATTGAATTCTTTGTGTGACATTGTGTTGGAACTGAGCTGTGTTGTTTACCATACCGTTCATTTATATAAATAAAAATGAATATGGTCGTTTGTTCAAAATGGCTCATCGCCGAAAGTATTTCACGGATTTCTTTGAAATTTTAACACAATGTTCCATTCGCATCCGGGCAGGTTAAAATATACGTACTATATAGATATCATGTCTGTGACGGTAAAAAACATGCTTTTTCTGAAAAACTGTGTTTTTCATGGTTTTTTCCTGAGAGGGAAATCTTCGAAACCTCTTTACCGATTGCTTTGAAATTTTGATACAACGTTGCCATCAAACAGGCACGTATTTTGATATATCTTCTATATACATGCCTCCCCTGTGACAGGAAAAAACTATTTTTTTTAAACAGTGCCATCTGTTGGATGCAAGACCAACACACACTGTAATCTCTGAAAGTTCTTCACCGATTTCTTTGAAATTTTGACACAACGTTTCATTCGAATAGTCGTGTCTTTTTTATACCTACTATATAGATGCCACACCTGTGACAGGTAAAAACATGCGTTTCTGAAAACAGTGCCATCTGTTGCACATAATGGAAACATGCACGCTATGCTAAATATGTCACAAATTCCATTTCAGTGTTTCCGATTGCATTGATAAATTGTATTTTCATAGATTTCGATTTATTTTAATTTATATTGAATTATTTTGTGTGACATTGTGTTGGAATTGAGCTGTGTTGTTTATCTTACCGTTTATTTCGTAAGGACATGTATAGATCCCACACCTGTGACTGGTAAAAATATGTTTTTCTTGACAAACAGCGCAATCTGTTGTCTGTAGGAGCATCACACATGCTATACTAAATATGTTACAATTCCATTTAAGTATTTCTGATGCATTGATAAATTGAATTTTCTTAGATTTTGATTGATTTTCATTTTTATTTATTTATTTTGTGTGAATTGCATTGAAAGTGAGCTTTGTTGTTTACCATGCTATTCATTTCGTGGGTATTGATATTTTTTATATTTTAATCTATATAAATAAAAGTGGAAATGTTCGTTTGTTCAAAATCGCTAATCTCCGAAAGTTCTTCACTGATCGCTTTGAAATTTTAACAGAACGTTTCATTCGCATCCGGCCACGTTTTTATATACATATTATATAAATGTCATGACTGTGACGGATAAAAAACAAGATTTTTTTGAAAAACAGATTTTCATGTGAGGAAAATCTTCGAATCCTCTTTACCGATTGCTTTGAAATTTTGACACAACGTTGCAATCGAAAAGGCGCGTCTTTTTATATATCTACTATATACATGCCTCACCTGTGACAAGAAAAAACATGTTTTTTTTTTAAAAACAGCACCATCTCTTGGACGTAAGAGTAACACACGCTGTATTCTCCAAACGTTCTTCACCGATTGCTTTGAAATTTTGACACAAAGTTGCATTCGAATAGGCGCTTCTTTTTGTATACCTACTATATAGATGCCACCCCCCTGTGACAGGTAAAAAACGTGCGTTTTTGAAAGACAGCGCCATCTGTTGCACATAACAGCAATATACACGATCCTGTAAATATGTCATGAATTTCATTTCAATGTTTCCGATTGCTTGATAAATTTTATTTTCATAGATTTCGATTTATTTTATTTTTTATTGAATTATTTTGTGTTGCATTGTGTTGGAATTGAGCTGAGTTGTTTATCCTACCGTTTATTTCGTAAGTATATGTATCGATCCCAGACCTGTGACTGTTAAAATTATGTTTTTCTTGACAAACAGCGCCGTCTGTTGCCTGTAAGAGCAACACACATGCTATGTTAAATATGTTACAATTCCATTTCGGTATTTCTGATTGCATTGATAAATTGAGTTTTCATAGATTTTGATTGATTTTCATTTTGATTTAATTATTTTGTGTGAATTGCATTGGAATTGAGCTTTGTTGTTTACCATACCATTCATTTCGTGAGTATTGTTGTTTTTTTATTTTTTATCTATATAAATAAAAATGAAAATGTTCGTTTGTTCAAAATTGCTAATCTCCGAAAGTTCTTCACCGATCGCTTTGAAATTTTCACACAATGTTCCATTCACATCTGGCCAGGTTTTTATATATATACTATATAAATGTCACGTCTGTGACGGATAAAAACATTTTTTTCTTAAAAAGTGTGTTTTTCATGTGTTTTTTTCCATGTAAAGGAACTCTTTGAAACCTCTTTACCAATTGTTTTAAAATTTTAACACATCGTTGCATTCAAATAGGGGCGTCTTTTTATATATCTACTATATACATGCCTCACCTGTGAAAGGAAAAAACATGCATTTTTGAAAAACAGCGCCATCTGTTGGACGTTCGGGCAACACATGCCCCTATTACATGACAGGTAATCTCATAAAGTTCTTCACGGATTGCTTTGAAATATTGATACAATGTTGCATTCGAATAGGTGCGTCTTTTTTATACCTAGTATATAGATGCAACACCTGTGACAGGTAAAAACATGTGTTTTTGAAAAACAGCGCCATCTGTTGCACGTAATATCAACATGCACGCTATACTAAATATGTCACAAATTCCATTTCAATGTTTCCGATTGCATTGATAAATTTTGTTTTCATAGATTATGATTTATTGTATTTTTTATTGAATTATTTTGTGTGAAATTGTGTTGGAATTGAGCTGAGTTGTTTACTATACTTTTCATTTTGTAAGTATGAGTATAGATCCCGCACCTGTGACAGTTAAAACTATGCTTTTCTTGACAAACAGCGCCATCCGTTGCATGTAAGAGCAACACTCATGCTATACTAAATATGTTACAATTCCATTTCAATGTTTCTGATTGCATTGATAAATTGAATTTTCATAGATTTTGATTTAATTTAATTTTGATTTAATTATTTTGTGTGAATTGCTTTGGAATTGAGCTTTGTTTTTACCATACCGTTCATTTCGTGGGAAGAGTTAATTTTAATTTTTTAAATATTTTCATATATTTTTTTTAACGATTTTTCTTATAATTCAGTGATTGGATCATCAGATCACTTGATGTTCTCAATATTCTGATCTGAACATCATACCATTTTGGGAAGACATGGGGCGAGGAAGTGGAGAATAGTGGGGATGATGAGGGGCCGAAAGTAAGAGATTGTGGGGAGGATGAGGGGACAAGGGAGGGGGGAATGGTGGGGAAGAACGAAGGGACAGGGGAGTTTGGGATGGTGGGGACGAGAGATTTGGGGAATGGAGAATGGTGGGGAGGAAAAAGGTACAGGGCAGTGGGACATAGTGGGAAGGAAAGGAGGATGGTGGAGTTGAGAATGGTTAGGAGGCAGAGGAGACAGGTGAGGAGAAAATGGTGGGGAGGACTGGGGGACAAGGATGGTGGCTGTGGCTCAGCAACGCACATGCTTTGCTGAGCCACAGCAACGCGTTGCCGGGTACAGCTAGTATATAAATAAAAATGAAAATGTTCGTTTGTTCAAAATTGCTAATCTCCCAAAGTTCTTCACCGATTGCTTTGAAATTTTCACACAATGCTCATTCGCATCTGCGCGGGTTTTTATATACATGCTGTATAGATGTCACGTCTGTAACTGAAAAACCTATTTTTTTCTGAAAAACAGTTTTTCATGTGTTTTTCATGTTAGGGAAATCTTCGAAACCTTTTTACCAATTGTTTTGAAATTTTGACACAAAGTTCCATTTGAATAGGCACGTGTTTTTATAAACTTGCTATATACATGCCTCACCTGTGACAGGAAAAAACATGCTTTTTTTAGAAAAAGAGCGCCATCTGTTGGAAGTAAGAGCAACACACACTGAAATCTCAGAAATTTCTTCACCGATTGCTTTGAAATTTTAACACAACATTTCATATGAATATGCGTGGGTTTTTTTATATACCTACTATATAGATGCCACACCTGTAACCAGTAAAACCTGCTTTTTTGAAAAACAGCGCCATCTGTTGCATATAAAAGCAACACACGCTATACTATTTATGTTACAATTCCATTTCAAAGTTTCAGATTGCATTAATAAATTTAATTTTCATATATTTAGATTTATTTTAATTTTTATTGAATTATTTTGTGTTACATTGTATTGGAATTGAGGTGCGTTTATTACACTACCGTTCATTTCGTAAGTTTTAGTATAGATGCCACATCTGTGAAAGGTAAAAACACGATTTAAACAAAAAAAACAGCACCATCTGTTGCACATAAGAGCCACAGACGCTAAACTAAATATGTTTCGATTCCAATTCAATGTTTTCAATTTCATTGATAAATTTAATTATCATAGATTTCGATTTATTTCCATTTTGATTTAATTATTTTGTGTGATATTGCATTGGAATTGAGCTTTGTTGTTTACCATACAGTTCATTTCGTGAGTATAGCTTATTTTCTTATTTGTTTATTGTTTTTCATTTCGTTTTTAATTGTTTTTCTTATATTTCAGTGATGGGAACATCAGATCATTTGATGTTCCCAATTTTCTGATGGGAACATCTAATCATTTGGGAATACATCGAACAAGGGCGTAAGGAATGGTGGGGAGGACGAGGGGACGGGAGTGGGGAGAGGTGCAGAGGACGAGGGGAAAGGGGAGGGGGGTAATGGTAGGGAGGACGAGGGGATGGGGGCGTGGGGGATGGTAGGAACGAGGGGACAAGTAAATGGATATTGGTGGGGGAAGGACAAGGGAAAAAGGAAGTGGGGGGATAGTGGGGAAGACGAGGAGACGGGGGAGAGTGGGAATGGTTGGGAGGACGTAGGGACGGGGGAGTGGGAGATTGTGGAGAGGACGGTTGAGTGGGGAATATTTCGAAGGACGAGGGGATGGTGGATGGTGGGGAGGAGATAGGGTGGGTGTCATTTTGAGTGACATTGTGTTTGACTTGAGTTGTGTTGTTTACCATATTGTTCATTTCATAAGTATAAGTATAGATGCCACACCTGTTACAGGTAACAGGTGTTACCTGTTATGCTTCTCCTGAAAAACAGCGCCATCTGTTGCATGTAAGAGCAACACACATGCTATACTAAATATGTTACTGTTCCATTTCAATGTTTCTGATTTGCATTGATAAATTGAATTTTCATAGAATTTGATTTTTTTTTTCATTTTGATTTAATTATTTTGTGTGAATTGCATTGGAATTGAGCTGTGTTATCATACCATTCACTTCGTGGTATAGTTTGTTTCTTTTTTCATTGTTTTTAATTTCGTTTTTTTTTTATCTGTTCTAATTATTTTTCCGTGCAATTGGTGGTAAAATTGAGCTGTGTTAATTGATCTGCATTTGAATTTAAATTTTTTTTTTTTTTTAAACACGAAAATGTACAACACGTTTATTTCACAGCTGCAAATGTTCAACAAACAGCTGTGAATCCACCGGCTACAGTATTATCTGTTTTTTTCACGTTATGTCAAAATGACATATTTGCAAAAACACTGCTGTATTCGAAAGTGCCTAAACAACGCAAACGAGGAGAGCGAGTCGACGGACAACTAGAATATTCAAATAAACTATGATAGATAGATAGTACACCATGCATCCTAATCAGGATGAATGTTTCTTTCTTCACATTCTGTTGGTAAATATGCTCGGTCCAACGTCTTTCCAGCAATTGAGATTTGTCAAAGTTTTAACGCAGGCCGGTTTCCTTATTGCATTTCAAACTCAGAATTTATTGGAGAACGACAGGCACTGGGATGCATGCATCAATGGCGCATCCAACACATGACATCCAAATAAAATTCGAGCATTGTTTGCGATCATATTACACCATCGGCTCTCTGTTATCTCCAACAGAGTTATTGGAGAAATATAAATTGCACATAGCAGAAGATATTATCCGTCGAATTCGCAAGGAAAATTCATATATGAACATAGATTTTACAGCAAAAATCTACAACGAAGAATTCATAATGTTTGAAAACTTGTGCTTAGAAATCGTGAAAAAATTTCTCAATCAATTGGAAATGCCATCACCAAATCGATCTACTGCTGCTTCGTTCGATATAGAATTACGTTGTGAACAAAATTACAACATGGGTGATCTGTTGTCGTATGTTTAATCAAAAGTTCCTAGGCTAATGTTTGAGCGAAAAGGCGTTAACAATCCAATAATTCAAACTGTCAATAACAGGCTTGGAGAAATCTTCTTAGATGCGCCAGGAGGAACTGTAAAACCTTCCTAATTAGACTGATTCTGGCAGCATTTCGATCCCAAAATGGCATAACCTTAGCTCTTTCATCATCCGGAATTGCTGCGACATTGTTACAAGGTGGAAGAACTGCTACTTCGGCTTTGAAATTGCCATTGAACATTCAATTCATTGAAACTCCCACGTGCAACATTTCCAAAGTATCCAGCCTGGGAAAAGTATTGCAGAAATGCAAACTTATTGTTTGGGATGAATGCACAATTCCCCACAAAAAATCGCTCGAGGCTCTTGATCGTTCAATGCAAGATTTCCGTAGAAACATCAGACCATTTGGGAGCACATTAATATTGTTTGCAATAGATTTCAGGAAAATATTACATGTAATTCCTCGATCGACACCAGCGGACGAAATAAATGCTTGCCTGAAATACTCTACTTTGTTACACAACGTAAAGACATTTAAATTAACTACAAATATGCGTGTAGTTATGTTGCTACTGAAAAACGATCCATCACCTGAGATATTCTCACATCAAATTCTGGAAATAGGGAACGTAAACGTGCCGGTTGATCTGACCTCAGGACGAATTTCATTGCCTCATACCTTTTGCAATTTAATGACGTCAAAAGAAGAACTTGTTGAAAAAGTATTTTCCAATATTCAAACCAATTATAAGAATCACGACTGGCTGAGTGAAAGAGTTATTCATGTGGCCAAGAACAAAACGTCTAAGGACTTAAGAATATTATTCAATCTAACATTCAGAGCGAGGCAATCATATACAAGTTCTTGGACACTGTTGTGGAAGAAGATAAAGCAGTTAATTATCCAAATTTTTTTAATTCACTCGATCTGCCAGAGATACCATCACACGTACACTAATTGGAAATCGGCGCGCCAATTATCATGTGGCGAAATATCAACAAGCCAAAACTCTGCAACGCCACCCGCCTTGCAGTAAAAAAAATTAATGAGCGGCGTCGTAGAAGTAACAATCTTAGCAGGACCTTTCGAAGGTGAAGATATCTTCATTCCTCACATTACTATGATATCCACAGATATGCCATTTCATTTTAAGAGATTGTAATTTCCAATTCGATTGGCGTTTGCAATCACCATCAACAAAGATCAGGGCCAATCTTTAAAATTGTGCAGTTTATATCTAGACACGGATTGCTTCTCACATTGACAATTATATGTTGCATGTTTTAGAGTCTGCAAACCAGACAATCTCTATATCTCAACAAACAATGGAACAACAAAACCACAATGTATACTCACAAACATTGTGAAATTAAACATATTAGAAACGTGCGCTTTCTCTTTTCTTTCTTTCCCATTTAACCAGACTGATACGTAACATTGCACAGATGCATATAGAAGCACCCATGGCATCCGACAGCTTCACTTACTTCACGGATGGGTCAGTAGACCAGCAGGGACAAGAAACCGGAGCTGCAGTTAAAGCAGGAAACTCTGTATATAGTTGGAGGCTCTCAACTGGGTGTTCGACTTTACAAACCGAGATGCTAGCCATTCAAAAGGCTTTGGAACATGCTCTTGCTGAACACCGACAACATGTTATCATCCATACAGATTCGAGAACCGCCATTGAAACCTTGCAACAAGAACACATATGTGATAACATCCATCTGATCACAAATGTCTTATCATTCATGCACACACTCAAACGACTAGGCCGACGGGTACTTATCAACTGGGTGCCAAGTCATGTGGGACTAATAGGAAACGACATTGCAGACGAAGCTGCGAAACTTGCTACTAAGAGGAGAAATGTAGACATTTACATTCCACTGAGTCTATCCCAGATGAAGAAAGTAATTCGAAACAGAGCAATGCGAAAGATGTACAGTGACCACACCACAGCAGTTGCAACATCAGGATCTGCGGGTTGGTACAAGAATTCAACCAACTACGAACCACTTAGTTTGATGAAAGGGGGCAGTAGAACAACAGAAGTGCACTTACATCGCATCAGGCTTGGATACCCATGTGCATGGGAAATAGGCTTACAGGTTCCGGAAGATGAGAGGAAATGTCTACACTGTGGAGAAATGCCCGACAGACCACTGGAACATTATCTAACACAGTGCACAGTTACAAACCCGTTAAGATTTCAACTTAGATTCAACAGAGCAGAGGAAGTTGTTAAACACATATAGCAAAATCTTACTGAAGCGACCATACGAGTCATAAATACTCATCCTCCGCCCAAGTAAAACAGAAACAAGCATCACTTAGTGGGCCAGCCAGAGGCTTAGGGCCCGCGCAGGATTATCCCTGCTAAAAAGTAAAAAAAAAAAAAAAAAAAAAAAAAAAACAGACTGAGCCACAGCAACGCGTGGCGGGTATTGCTAGTCTTTATAAATAAAAAAAAAATGTTCGTATGTTCAAAATCGATAATCTCCGAAAGTTTTTCACCGGTTGCTTTGAAATTTTCACACAATGTTCCATTCGCATCCGGCCAGGCTTTTATATACATACTATATAGATGTAACGTCTGGGACGGTAAAAAACATAATTTTTATAAAAAAAAACTGTGTTTTTCATGTGAAGGAAATCTTCGAATCCTCTTTACCGATTACTTCGAAATTTTGACACAACGTTGCATTTGAATAGGCGCGTCTTTTTATATATCTACGATATACATGCCTCACCTATGACAAGAAAAAACATATTTAAAAAAAACATCACCATCTGTTGGAGTAAAGAGCAACACACTCTATACTCTCTGAAAATTCTTCACCCATTGCTATTAAATTTTAACACAACGTTGCATTCGAAAAGGCGCTCTTTTTTATATACCTGCTTTATAGATGCCACCCCCTATGAGAGGTAAAAACATGCGTTTTTGAAAAACAGCGCCATCTGTTGCTCATAACAGCAATATTCATGCAGTACTAAATATGTCACAAATTCCATTTCAGTGTTTCCGATTGCATTGATAAATTTTATTTTCATAGATTTTGATTTATTTTATTTTTTATTGAATTATTTTGTGTGACATTGTGTTTGAACTGAGCTGTGTTATTTCCCCATACCAATCATTTCGTAAATATAAGTATAGATACCACACCTGTGACAGGTAAAACTATGCTTTTCTTTACAAACAGCGCCATCTGTTGCATGTAAGAGCAACGCACATGCTATACTAAATACCTTACAATTCCATTTCAAAGTTTCTGATTGCATTGATAAATTGAATTTTCATTGATTTTGATTTATTTTCATTTTGATTGAATTATTTTGTGTCAATTGTGTTGGAATTGAGCTGTGTTGTTTACCATACCGTTCATTTCGTGAACATAGTTTATTTTTTTATTTTTTCCTATTTCATTCAATTTTTCAACTGTTTTTCTTATATTTCATTAATGGGAAACATCAGATCACTTGATGTTCCCAATTTTCTGATGGGAACATGAGACCATTTGGGATGGCATCAGACGAGGGAGTGGGGAATGGTGGGGGATGACGAGGGGACGGAAGTGAGAGATGGTGGGGATTATGAGGGACAAACGGAATGGTAATGGTTGGAAAGGATGAGGGGACGGGGGAGTTTGGGATAGTGAGGACGAGGGGATGGCAGAATGGAGAATGGTGGGGAGGACAAAGGGAAAGGGGAGTGGGCCATGGTGCGACGGAAGAGGTGATGGTGGATCTGATCACAAATGTCATATCATTAATGCAAACACTCAAACGACAAGGCCGACGCAAACTTATCAACTGGGTGCCAAGTCATGTGGGAATAATAGGAAATGACATTGTAGACGAAGCTGCAAAACTTGCAACTAGGAGAAGAAATGTAGACATTTACATACCACAGAGTCAATCACAGATTGAGAAAGTAATTTGAAACAGAGCAATGTAAAAGATGTACAGTGACCACAACACAGCAGGGGCAACATAAGGATCTGCGGGTTTGTACAAGAATTCAACCAAATAC
This sequence comes from Procambarus clarkii, assembly GCF_040958095.1. Taxonomy (NCBI): domain Eukaryota; kingdom Metazoa; phylum Arthropoda; class Malacostraca; order Decapoda; family Cambaridae; genus Procambarus; species Procambarus clarkii. The sequence continues at coordinate 6,559,599 of NC_091225.1, forward strand.
GAACCACTTAGTTTGATGAAAGGGAGCAGTAGAGAAACAGAAGTACACTTACATCGCATCAGGCTTTGATACCCATGTGAATGGGAAATAGGCTTACAGGTTCCAGAAGATGAGAGGAAATGTCTTCACTGTGAAGAAATGCCCGACAGACCACTGGAACATTATCTAATCCAGTGTACAGTTACAAACCCATCAAGAGGAACACACATGCTATACTAAATATGTTACAATTCCATTTCAATATTTCTGATAGCAAAAATAAATTTAATTTTCATATATTTTGATTAATTTTCATTTTGATTTATTTATTTTGTGTGAATTGCGTTTGAATTGAGCTTTGTTCTTTAACATACCGTTCATTTCGTGAGTATTGTTAATTTATTATTTTTTGATCTATATAGATAAATGGAAATGTTCGTTTGTTCAAAATCGCTAATCTCCGAAAGTTTTTCACGGATTGCTTTGAAATTTTCACAATGTTCCATTTGCATCCGGCCAAGTTTTTATATACATACTAAATAGATGTGACATCTGGGACGGTAAAAAAACATGCTTTTACTGAAAAACTGTGTTTTTCATGTGAGGGAAATCTTCGAACCCTCTTTACCGATTGCTTTGAAATTTTGACACAACGTTGCAATCGAATAGGCGCGGCTTTTTATATATCTACTATATACATGTCTCACCTGTGACAAGAAAAAACATGTTTCTTTTGAAATACAGCACCATCTGTTGGACGTAAGAGCAACACACACTGTACTCTCTGAAAGTTCTTCACCGAATGCTTTGAAATTTTGACACAAAGTTGATTTGAATAGGCGCTTCTTTTAATATACCTACTATATAGATGCCACCCCCATATGACAGGTAAAAAACGTGCGTTTTTGAAAGACAGCACCATCTGTTGCACATAATAGCAATGTTCACGCTATAGTAAATATGTCACAAATTTAATTTCAATGTTTCCGTTTGCATGGAAAATTTTATAGTCATAGATTTAAATTTTTTTATTTTTTATTGAATTTTTTTGTGTGACATTGTGTTGGAACTGAGCTGTGTTGTTTACCATACCGTTCATCTATATAAATAAAAATTAATATGTTCGTTTGTTCAAAATGGCTAATCTTCGAAAGTTCTTCACCGATTGCTTTGAAATTTTCACACAATGTTCCATTCGCATCCGGCCAGGTTATAATATACATACTATATAGATATGATATCTGTGACGGTAAAAGAAACATGTTTTTTTCTGAAAAACTGTGTTTTTTATGTGTTTTTCCATGTGAATGAAATCTTTGAAACCTCTTTGTCGATTGTTTGGAAATTTTAACACAACGTTGCATTCAAATAGGCGGGTCTTTTTATATATCTACTATATACATGCCTCACCTGTGACAGAAAAAAACAAGCTTTTTTGAAAAACAGCGCCATCTGTTGGACGTAAGGGCAACACATGCTGTAATATCATAAAGTTCTTCACCGATTGCTTTGAAATTTCGATACAACGTTGCATTCGAATAGGTGCGTCTTTTTTATACCTACTATATAGATCGACCGCTCGACTAACACGACCGGCGGTTAAGGGATCCTGTACGCCAGATGCAGAGTGCTCCTGGCAGTATGGGTTCGAGTCACTTCTGGGATGTGAGTTTTCAGTTATATACATATATATAAATATATATATATATATATATATATATATATATATATATATATATATATATATATATGTATGTATATATATATATATAAATATATATATGTACATAAATATATATATATATATATATATATATATATATATATATATATATATATGTATATATATATATATATATATATATATATATATATATATATATATATATATATATATATATATATATATATTCATATATATATATATATATATATATATATATATATATATATATATTTATATATATACATATATATATATATATATATATATATATATATATATATATATATATATATATATTTATATATATATATACATATATATATATATATATATATATATATATATATATATATATATATATATATATATATAAATATATATATATATATATATATATATATATATATATATATATATATATATACATATATATATATATATATATATATATATATATATATATATATATGCGAACAAGCCTGAATGGTCTGCAGGACAATATGCAACTGAAAACTCACACCCCAGAAGTGACTCGAACCCATACTCCCAGAAGCAACGCAACTGGTATGTACAAGACGCCTTAATCCACTTGACCATCACGACCGGACATAATGAGGTGATAGCCGAGGCTATTTGAACCACCCCACCGCCGGCACTCGGATAGTAATCTTGGGCATAGCATTTTGCCAAATCACCTCATTCTTTGGGGCACACGTGAGGAACACAAATGCGAACAAGCCTGAATGGTCTTCAGGACAATATGCAACTGAAAACTCACACCCCAGAAGTGACTCGAACCCATACTCCCAGAAGCAACGCAACTAGTATGTACAAGACGCCTTAATCCACTTGACCATCACGACCGGACATAATGAGGTGATAGCCTAAGCTATTTGAACCACCCCACCGCCGGCACTCGGATAGTAATCTTGGGCATAGCATTTTACCAAATCACCTCATTCTTTGGGGCACACGTGAGGAACACAAATGCGAACAAGCCTGAATGGTCTCCAGGATAATATGCAACTGAAAACTCACACCCCAGAAGTGACTCGAACCCATAATCCCAGAAGCAACGCAACTGGTATGTACAAGACGTCTTAATCCACTTGACCATCACGACCGGACATAATGAGGTGATAGCCTAAGCTATTTGAACCACCCCACCGCCGGCACTCGGATAGTAATCTTGGGCATAGCATTTTACCAAATCACCTCATTCTTTGGGGCACACGTGAGGAACACAAATGCGAACAAGCCTGAATGGTCTCCAGGACAATATGCAACTGAAAACTCACACCCCAGAAGTGACTGGTATGTCGGCAGAGTGTACAGCCGACAGTGTGTATCGTGATCCAGCCTGTACTCCTCTTGACATGCCAGAAAATATTCTGAGGAAACTACTCCAAGCTTGTACTAAAGAGGCACCCTTCTTGAGCCCGGATGGGCACATGTATAAGCAAGTAGATGGGGTCGCCATGGGTTCTCCCCTAGGTGTCCTGTTTGCAAACTTCTACATGGGTACCATCGAGCAAAAAGTCTTAGTCGACATGAACTTGAAACCGGCCATATACTGCAGGTATGTTGACGACATTTTTACACAGGTACCTGATGTCAGACATCTGCAGGAGCTGAAGGAGGCATTTGAGCAGAGTTCCGTGCTGCGTTTCACTTACGAGATGGAAAAGGATGGGAAGCTGCCCTTTCTAGATGTAACAGTCATGGAAAAGGGCGGAGGTTTCCACACTGCAGTCTACACTAAGGAAACAAACATAGGAATGTGCCTAAATGCCAACAGCGACTGCCCTGACAGGTACAAGAGGAGTGTTGTTAACGCATATGTCGACCGTGCTCTCAGCCACAGCTCAGAATGGAAGCAAGTCGACGAAGAACTCTGTAGGGTAAGGCAGGTCCTAGTCAATAACGGCTTCTCCAATGGTTTCATCGAAGACATCATAAGAAGGAAAGTGAAAAGCCATGCAACCTCTGAAGAGACAACTAACACAACACCTATACCCCCTATTAGACTATTTTACAGGAACTTCTTTTCCACAGCTCATAAAACGGAGGAAAGGGTCCTGAAAGATATTGTTAATAGAAACGTTATCCCTACAGACAAAAATCAGAGGATACAACTGACGATTTACTATAAAACCAGAAAAACGGCCAGCCTTCTCATGAGAAACTCTCCAGACACAAAACAGAACGCTTTAAAAGAGACTAACGTCGTCTATGCCTTCAAATGCCCACTTGGGGACTGTAAGCTCCAAAAAACCCAGTATATAGGCAAGACAACAACATCTCTTTCTAGGCGTTTAACGATGCATAAGCAACAGGGCTCCATTAAGGAACATATAATCTCTTCCCACAACCAAACCATCGCCAGAGAAATCCTAGTAAACAACACAGAAATCATCGATAGATACAGCGATAGCAGGCGGCTTGACGTTTGCGAGGCACTACACATCAAGAAGTCAACACCAGCAATCAACAGCCAATTATTGCACAACTATATTCTACCCACCTCAAGACTCCGCTCCAATATAGAAGCATCAAGAAATATGGACCAATAGGCTTTCTACAAACACTTCTATTCAACACCCATTGTTTGTGTTCTGTCTTGTGTTGATACTTTTAATACCCTATTAATATCCCCTCTTGTTCTGTCTTGTGTTAATGCCACATCACCATTCCCACCTCACTCAAATGTAGATATAAAATCGGAGATACGTAAGTTCTAATCAGTTGTGTATTTGTGAACTAAAGTCTTTGAAAATGTAATAAGTTTTACGAAACGCGCCCGTGTCGCGTCAGACTAGAAATAAAAATGAATTTTGGAGAATTGATTTTTGATTTACCTCCAACAGTGAAGCGTAATGTACGAAAGATTGAGAAAATTCGTGTTAGAATTATTAATCTTACTTTTTCGGTCATATTTAATAATATATGTCTACAGGAAAGACTGCTACCAAAATATATATATATATATATATATATATATATATATATATATATATATATATATATATATATATATATATATATATATATATATATATATATATATATATTTATATTTATATATATATATATACATATATATATATATATATATATATATATATATATATATATATATATATATGTATATATATATATATATATATATATATATATATATATATATATATATATATATATATATATATATTATATATATAGCTTGTCATTGAACATAACATCTTTTTGACTATTCTTAGTTTCCTCTTGGATATTTTCCATTCTATGCAAATATCTTACCATCTGGAGGGTGAAGAAACAAGATATCACTTAATCTTTCCATTTTTATTGTTCGACATTTCGTCAGCAATGTGACATCTCAGGAGTATGTTTTGTTGCGCTAACACAGCTATACTCAGCCTACAAAAAGACATCTAGACATTTTAAATGTGGGTGCACCCTACTCCACAATTCACTTAACCCGTTTAATTGGTAGAAAATGCGCAGGGTAGGGTGAGGAGATTGTTGCCTGACTCCGGCTTCTAGCTGTCCGCCAAGTCTTACCTTTTTCTCTTTGGACCAATGGAGGACCATCGAACAGTTGAATACTAGAAGCCAAATTCATCTGGATTCTGATTACTGGTGTCATCTCCAGAATGAACACAGCTTCAAGAATACGAAGCCCCCTACGATCGTTGTTGAGTGTGATTAATGACGTATCTTTCACTATGTAACGGCGATTAAGGATGTTGTTTTGGTATTCAGAAAGATGTTATTTAATACCTCCATTTTGGAAATGAAGTGTAAAACGTCTTCTCAATTTTTTCGTGGAATGTGCAATGTAGCATATATTTCGGAGCGCACAGTCTCCAAACCAGCACTTGTACTAATACACTACATTGGTGCACCTCAGTTTGTCAGAGGAGGCAGTGATGTAATTTCTCATAATGAGGGAAGATGTACGAGGGTCTTTATAATAAATGACAGAACAAACCCTTGCGTTTCATTGCAAGGTTTTCAATTCCTGTCAATTATATCTCGTATCACCTCATCCTTTTTGTATGTCTGAGTAAATGTGTTTTTATAATGCACTATAATGTCTCCTCTTGAGGGCGGATTTTCAACCCCACAAGCCTGATTATTCTGTCAGGTGGCGGTCTAGATTCTTACTCACGATTTCATCGAATTCTGTGTTGCAGTAATCATTTTTCATAATAATTTGGTAGATTCGTTCGGTTCGAGTCTCGTTGTGTCAAAGTGAATCAAATTAATATTTCTACAATAGTGTTGTTGACAATTTATATGATGTTGGCAAGGACCACTAATTCCAATGTTCCTGCTAGCAGCCAGGAAATGTATACAATTTCAGTTGGGCAGCAGTTTATTGCCACTGAAATCTTTCCGTCTATGGCGGTCTCATAGTACAGTGGGAAAGCTTCTATCTCACGTTCGTGGGGTCGGCGGTTCGAGTTTTTCAAGTGAATAAAATGTTTATTTCCATAATAGTGTGGCTAACAATGGATTCTGAAATACCAATGGTTAGGAAATGAAGTGCTAAATCAATGTCTTAATTCCATTAACGAATATTCACAGGTGCAGTGTGTACATGCAGCAGCCATACAGTCCCCAGGGAGCCCAGGCGCTGAAGGTGGCCTCCTGGACGCCTCGCCGAGGCCTCACCCTCACCTCCAGCCTCCAGCTCTTCCCTGACAAGTTCTCCAGGTGAGTGCCGTGTAGTCCCTGGGAAACACAGGCTCTGATGGTGGCCTCCTTGACACCCCATCATGGCCATGTTATCCCATTCTACTCTTTCCTAATAAGTTCTCAAAATATCTATATAGTGAAAAAACTTGCATTATGAACTAATAACATTATGGAACCAACAATATATTTTGCAACAACAATATATTTTGCCACAACAATATATTTTGAATACAACAATAGTTTATGGTCCCAAAATTATATCATCGAACTGACAGTATTCTGTGGACCCAGCAATATATTTGGGAACCATTGGGTAAACCATATATTATACTTAGTTCTAGATAGCAGTGAGATCGTAGTAAATGACACACAAATTGGGAGAATGTTAGGGAACAGTGATCAAAAGGAAATTAGATTTATCTTAAAATCGCAAAGTAGGATGAAAGGACAGTCTTTAAGGGTACTAGATTTTATATAAAGCAAATTATTAGGAATTTATAATTTTCTGGTGAAGGTGAGACTCTCGTCATTGGTTACTTCTGGCACGTGACCTCACCTTGTTAATCAAGTGCCGGGAGGAGTCACGATGTTTTGGGGGAAAACAGAATGACTCGACGCCATCTTGTGCCCCAAAAGGGCACAAGATGGCGCCGAGTCATCTTGGCTTGATCCCCTGCTGCTTCATTCATCGCTCCGGTTCCCAACAACACTGGCAGGTGCATGGGACGGTCCTTCCCTGGAGACCTCCTCTCAGACCTTGAGTTAAGCTATGATCTCAATTCGCCGCTCCGCCGCCTTGGACGACCTCAACCTCTAACCAAAGTGGTCCGCCACCAGCTGTAGCTGAACTGGTGCACTCCTCCAGCACCTGCTCGTCCCTCGACTCAATAAATTTTTTCACTCTATCGTCCTCCATCTCTAGGCTATTGAGCAACCTTATGCAAGGGAATACACCAGCGAGCAGTGTAAACCGAGACCAATGTCGACCTTAGTACACTCGTCACTGCACTTGCAAACCTTTGCTTCACTGTTGTTCGATGATCCTGGCAAGGTCGCCACTGTCAGTGTTCACCCCCTTCCTACCTATGGTTGAGGTAGTCCCACGGGGTCTCCACTCCTCAGTAACAGGCACCACTGGCCTCCCTGGGGCACCCCCGAGTCAACTAAGTGCTGGCCTTATATATACCCCTTGCGAGTGGAGAGGTTCAAGTCCATTTGTGACACATGAACCTGCCCGTCCTGACACTGCTCTTTCTTAGATATCTGATCGCCAGCTGGGTGTTTATACTTGTGTCCCAGCAACACGTCAGTGGTCTCATTAGTTATCTTAATTTAAGGATGCAATCTCATGTGCAGTGCAAGGTGACACCAACAGTTTCACTCAAGATAGCCCTAGAGAATGGAGGCTCACTCAAATACATAGGTAAGATTAAAATCTACTGAAGAAAAATATATACACTTGTATAGGGAAAAAATCAGGTGGAAATTTCCGATGGCGGCAACCTTCTCTTGTCGTGTCTCTGGCAACACAGTCAGCTGACTGGGTCCACAGGTCAGGCGGCGGGCATTCACCTCGCACCTCTGGCAACATGATCAGCTGGCGGCTCCAACTGTCAAACCGGCGGGGACACACCTCGCGCCTCTGGCAACACTATCACATCAGCTGGACGATTCAAAATTCGTTTCTGGCTCCATGAGAACCAGCACTATTCCCAGATACACTAACGTCACCGCATCTATGTACTTATGTTCCACTAACAATTTATGCCTACATGAGCTCCTTGCCTCCTAGCCTAACACTATCACATAGACAATAAATGGGAACGAGAAATGCTCACGATATATAAAATATCCTAGCTCACCTAGATCAAAGGGGTAAAGGGAGGGATAACTATCTACCTTACTGCATTCCTTTCCGAAGCTGATTATTTCTCTGGCGAGGGATGATGAGGTATCTTGACCTGGCTTCTGGTCTTCCGTTGATCAGTTCCCACACACACAAGTTCCTCAGCCAGAGGAATAACGTCTATTGTGGGAAAGTTACTCGAATCTATAATAGCAAATATAATTCGTTTTCATCTTGAAAAACATAAATTAATAATTGAGCCGCAACATGGTTTTATAAATGGCCGTTCATGTTTAACAAATTTGTTAAATCCCATCCCCTCGTCCTCCCCACCATCCCCCCCTTCCCTGTCTTCTTGTCCTCCCCTACCAATCTCCTTTCCCCTGTCCCCTCATCCCCAACTACCCCGTCCCCTCATCCACCCCATAATTAACAAAAATCATGTGTTTACCTGTCACAGGTGTGGCATCTATACTTATACTCACGAAATGAACGGTATGGTTAACGACATAGCTTACTTCCAAAGCAATGTCACACAAAAGAATTAAATAAAAATGAAAACAAATCGAAATGAAAGAAAATTTTATTTGTCAATTCAATTGAAAACATTGAAATAGAATCGTAACATATGTAATATAGCGTGTGTGGCCCTTACATGCAACAAATAGCGCTGTTTCTTATAAAAAAAATGTTTTTACCTGAGACAGGTGTGGCATCTATACTTATACATATGAAATGAACGGTATGGTAAACAACACAGGTCCATTCTAACAAAATGACACACAAAATAATTCAATAAAAATTTTAATAAATCCAAATCTATGAAAATTAAATTGATCAGTGCAATCGGAGTTATTGAAATGGAATTCTTAACATATTTAGTACAGCGTGTGTGATGCTGTTACGTGCAACATATAGCACTATTTTTGAAGAAAACATGTTTTTACTTGTCACAGGTGGGGCATCTAGATAGTAGGTATATAAAAACACGCGCATATTCGAAAAGAACGTTGTGTCAGAATTTCAAGGGAATCTGTGAAGAACTTTGGGAGATTACAGCATGTGTTGCTCTTACGTCCAACAGATGGCACTGTTTAAAAAAAACGTGTTTTTTCATGTCACAGGTAAAGCATGTATATGGTACGTATATAAAAACACGCGCCTATTCGAATGCAACATCGTGTCAGAATTTCAAAGCAATTGGTAAAGAGGTTTCGAAGATTTCTCTCACATGAAAAACAAAGTTATTAAAAAAAATGTTTTTTCCCGTCACAGACGTGACATCAGTATAGTATGTATATAAAAACTCGCTCATATGAAAATGGGAACTTTGTGTGAAAATTTCAAAGCAATCGATAAAGAATTTTCGGAGATTAGCTATTTTGAACAAACGAACATTTCCTTTTTTATTTATATACTAGCAGTACCCGCCACGCTTTGCTGTGGCTCAGTCTGGTTAAATGGGAAAGAAAGAAAGAAAAGAGAAAGCGCACGTTTCTAACATGTGTAATTTCACAATGCTTGTGGGTATAAAATATTTTTTGTTGTTCCATTGTCTGATGAGATATAGAGATTGTCTGGTTTGCCGACTCTAGAACAGTCAACATGTAATTGTCCATGAGAGAAGCAATCCGTGTCTAGTTATAAACTGCACAATTCTAAAGATTGGCCCTGAGCTTTGTTCATGGTGATTGCAAACACCAATCGAATTGAAAATTACAATCTCTTAAATTGAAATGGCATATATGTTGGAATCATAGGAATGCGAGGAATGAGGACATCTTCCCCTTTGAAAGGTCCTGTCAGATTGTTACTTCTACGACGTCCCTGATTAATTTTTTTACTGCAAGGGACGTGGCATTGCAAAGATTTGGCTGGTTGATATTTCGCAACATGATATTTGGGCAGGCGATTTGCAATTGCCGTATGTGTGATGGTATCCCTGGAAAATCGAGTGCATTAAAAGATTTTATGTTGGATAATTAACCGCTTCATTTGCTTCCACAAGAGTGTCGACGGACTTTTATATGACTTCCTCGCTTTGAGTGTTAGACTATATAATATTGTTAAGGTCGCAGACGTTTTGTTCTTGGCCACATGAATAGCTTGTTCACTCAGCCAATCGTGGTTCTTATAATTGGTTTTCAATATTGGGAAATACTTTTTCAACCAATTCTTCTTTTGACGTCACTAAATTGCAGATGTTATGAGGCAATGAAATTCGTCTTGAGGTCAGATCAACCAGCACGTTTACGTTCCCAATTTCTAGAAATTTATGTGAGAATATCTCAGCTGATGGATCGTTTTGCAGTAGCTACATAACTACACGTATATTTGTATTTTATTTAAATGTCTTTACGTGGCGCCACAGAGAAGAGTATTTCAGGCAAGCATTTATTTCGGTCGCTGGTGTCGATCGAGGAATTACAGGTAATGTTTGCCTGAAATCTCCTGCAAGCAATATTAATGCATTCCCAAATAGTCTGATGTTTCCACGCAAATCTTGCAATGATCGATCAAGTGCCTCGAACGATTTTTTGTGGGACATTGTGCATTCATCCCTAACAATAAGTTTGCATTTCTGCAATACTTTTCCCATGCCGGATGCATTGGAAATGTTGCACGAAGGAGTTTCAATGAATTGCATATTGAATGGCGATTTCAAAGTCGAAGTAGCAGTTCTTCCACCTGGTAGCAATGTCGCAGCTATTCCGGATGATTAAAGAGCTAAGGTTATGCCATATTGGGATTGAAATGCTGCCAGAATCTATCTAATTTGGAAGGTTTTATCAGTTCCTCCTGGCGCATCTAAGAAGATTTCTCCAAGCCCGTTATTGACAATGTGAATTATTAGATTATTAATGCCTTTTCGCTCAAGCGTTAGCCTAGGAATATTTGATTAAACATACAACAGATCACCAGTGTTGTAATTTTGTTCACGACGCAATTCTACATCGAGCAAAGCAGCAGCAGATCGATTCGATGATGGCATTTCCAACTGATAGAGAACTTTGTTCGCGATTTCTAGTGTTTACAAGAAGTGTTTAATTTTTATCAACGCTTCGTTGAAGATTTTTGCTGTAAAATCCATTTTCATATTTGAATTTTCCTTGCGTATTCGACGGATAATATCTGCAGCCATGTGCGATTTACAATTATCCCATAACTCTGGTGGAGATAACGGAGAGCCAGTGGTCAATATGTCTGCAAACGATGCACGAATTTGCTTTGGATGTGACGTGTTGGACGTGTCATTAATGCATACATCCCAGTGCCGATCGTTCTCCAATAAATTCAGAGCTTGACATGCACTACGGGAAGAGGCAAGTGTTACGCCGTTGACAAATCTCAATTGCTGGAAAGATGTTGAACCGGGCACATTTACCAACAGCATGCAAAGAAAGAAGCATTCATCCTGATTAGGATGCATGGTGTACAGTCTACCTATAGCAGTTTATTTGAATATGTCAAGTTGTCCGTCGACTCGCTCTCCTCGTTTGCGTCATTCAATTTTTTTTCTACTTGCATTCCATGTGTAATACGTAGGCACCTCCGAATACAGCATTGTGTTTGCAAACACGTCATTTTGACATAACGTGAAGAAAGCAGTTAACGTTGTAGCCGGTGGATTCATAGCTGTTTGTGGCACATTTGCAGCTGTGAAATAAAGATGTTGTCCATTTACATGTTTTCAAAACAAAAACAAACAATACTAACGAAATATTTAAATTCAAACTGCAGACAGTAACAATGCTCTCTTCTGCCATGTGAGGGATTCTAATCATCCCATTCATTGGTCTTCCTCCAAAATAATCTATCCTACCTCTACTCTTCACAGACGTCGTCTTGTAGAATCGGCTCTTATACACAATGTACCCAACATGAACTTGAGTCCTGACTTTGTTGCTGTGGACTCTTCCCTTTCACAGTATATACTCAAATGCTCTAATCTTTCTAACAAACGTGACTTAACATAAGCTTACCCCTTCCATTTATCTTTCTTTCTCTTTCCTTTTCTTTCTCTCTTCTCCCCTTTTTCTGTTCATTGTCTTCTCCTACGCTCCCTTGCTATCCTCTTCTTATTCCTATTACTATCTCCTTCTCATTCGGTGGTTATAATAGGAGCTGCCTCGTATGGGCCAATAGGCCCTCTGCAGTTCTCATTATTACTATTATCCCCTACACCTTACTTTGCTCCTCAGCTCTCTCTTGCCTATTTCTTGCCTGTCCCTACTTCCTCTTCACATTACGGGTTATTCATGCCCGTGCCACCTCTTGGGTGGCTTAATCTTCATCAATCAATCTCCTGTTCACACGGGAGACATCTCCCGTCACGCAGGGTGCAGTCACACCTCCACAGATCTCCAGTATCATCTATTGATACTGGAAATGGCTCAAAAGGGCCACCACTTATGGGCTATTCATGCCCAAGCCACCTTTTGGGTGGCCTAATCTTCTCTCTCTCTCTCCTCTTCACAATCGACTTGAGAATGGTCCAGGACGGACCGAAACGTCGTCGTCCTTTCAACTTCTAGTGTGTGGTCTGGTCAATATATATATATATATATATATATATATATATATATATATATATATATATATATATATATATATATATATATATATATATATATATATATATAACGCAAATATAAACAAAGTGAAAAATTTGAAAGGATAATAGCTTAGCACTTTACAATTCTCCGGATTCGTTATCAGAGCTGTACTGAGAAAGGCAAGTGTAGAGACAGTATAAGAGGAGGAGGGTGGTACCATATGTTGTCTGGACGACAACAACCATCACAGGAGGCCGGACAATGTCATTCTTAAAGGTGACCAAGCCGCAAGAAGTATAGAAATGGGAGTGTGAGAAGGCAGAGACCACATATCATTGCAGGTTTTAGCTACCCCACTTCCACTGGGCGCCAATGAACATCTTGGGAAGAACCTCAGTCTACTAGCGAGTGGGGTTCCTTCCCGAACCCGGCCTTGCACCCGTAGCAAGGGAAGTCACTCGGTCCTCCTCAACTTCTCTGTAGGTGAGTCAGTAAACCACAGAAACTCAGGTCCACACCAACCAAGCCTGCGCACATAAACAAGTGAAGGTCACACACTGGGTCCACTAGTACACGCGACCCAGTAACACTAACTCAGTGGTATTGTCATAATTTCCTCAGTATAGTACTTCCTGACAGGGTATGGTGTGGAACAACTCATACCGCTCTAACCACAGAGAAGATGAAGGAGATAAAGCTAACACTCTAGTAAAATTAATAGAGTTTACTGAATGATGTCTACATGTGCCAATAGGTGAGAATCTTCTGCTGCTCCAGTAGAAAATGACAACACTACAGAAAGTCACCTCTGTCATCTATCTCAGTCGTCGCCATCCAAAACTATCCGTGAATGTCACTTTAGCACTTGTTTACCTTCTTTCACATATACCTTAGCATACCTGGCCCATAATTCACAGAATTTACTGCAGGGATTATATTCCTCCAACATATGATTACCGATAGTTCATGCATAAAATATATATATACCTATAACTGTAAACACATGTAATGATCCTGGAAATTTTACAATAAATCAATATTATTAAGCATGAAAGAAACTCCACCTAACTCAAGGGACAATGGGGAGGTAAAGATTATCTACCTTATTATTCTGCTACAATTTGTCGTGGATTCCACGTCGCAATGATTGTCGGGGTTTGGTTCATCATAGTTTTGCTCCACGAAGACAATTTTTTAATTTTTTTTATTTGTACATGCGTACATGCGAATAAATACAATAAAACAGAACAAAACAGAAAACAAACACAAAGGCACAAAACAAAGAAAGACAATATACACTAAATACCGGCCTGAAGGGCCGACAACAAAAACACAACAATGAGCATAAACACAAAGGAACACAATAAATATATACAACAAGACAATACAGGAGGGTATTGGAAATAAACGAAAAACTACACATAGCACAAAATCACAGTAGAAAAGGAACAGTGCAAGATATGTCGTGCAATGTTAAGCGTACAGGCAAGCATAAGTAAGGCAACAGATCACAATAATCACAAAGGCATAGTTACAAAGGACAAAGGCACAAGGTTACAAAGGACAAAGGCACAAAGTAGAAATTACAAGGCAAAAAGTTATAAAGCACCAAATACACAAAACAGCAGTCTGAAGGGCCGACAACAAAACAATAAGCACAGCAGTACAATGATAAAATACCCAAACCCTCACCCAACAACCCAACCCGTGAAACAACACAAAACAAGCCAACTGGCCCTGAAAAACCACACAGAGAGGTACAACACATAACACCAATAAAGTAAATACAATACACTCAAGCACACACGCACGCAACCACACACCACGCACACAAACGAACACAACACCACAACACAGCACAAACACACAACAACAAAAAATCACTTAAAAAAAGTAGACACGACAGTGGTAGGCAAATACTTCTCAGGAAAATCATGCCCAGGATATTTCGGCTTATAAGCTTCCCACACTAAGTACTCCCTGTCGGTAGGACAACGGTTTCCCTGCTTCAGGGGGGCGGGCATCACTCGGGAACCACCAGATCAGGCGGAAACAGCAGCATCCGGAGTTGGGCGACAGTTGTCGCATAACGAGGTAAGGCAGAAGGAAGGGATGCAGAAGACACGGAAGAAACGGACGCAGGCCTCCGAGACGGCCCCGCCGTCGTACTCACAGGAGAAGACGACGAAGGCCGCCGAGACGGCAACCCAACACCTGACACCACAGGGAGACACAGTAGAGACGGCGGAGACGAGAGAAGTGGCAAAACCGCTGCTGAAGAACCAGGGGACAAAACTGGGGGCGCGGAACCCCCAGAGCGAGCAGACTTCTTGAACACCATCACCAGGTCACTACGCTCACCAGCAGGAGGAACCACCCCCCATGCAGAACCGGAACCATCCGACGCAGGCGATGCACCGGAAGCAAGCTCCACAGGTACCTCACTAGAAGATACATCTACACAGGCAGCCGCAGGCACATGGACCTCCGCTACCACCGAGGAATGCGACGGAACCTCACCATTGTCACTGGAAGATCCACCATCGTCGAATTCTCCCGTATTAGCCCAATCAGAAGATCTCCGGGACAGCTTGGGCACCGGCCTCACATCATCAGAGCCAGATGTCGACCCAGGGACCCGGACAACACAAGCCGGGCGAACCGACGCCCTCCGCAGGACGGCAGCATCCCCAACCACACGGGGAACCAGGTCGAGCACAGTAGGATGTCCCACAGCGACCCCAGCACCCAGCGCATCCTGGGCACACGGCGAGGGTGCAGTGACAGGCACCACAGACGGAGAACAGGAAGACAGGGGAGCCGTGCATACAGGAGCCGGAAGAACCACGGAAGCCTCCAGGACAGCAACCTGGGCAGGACGAACACCCGACGGCGACACAACCACCTGAGAAGAGGCAACCGCAATAGGCGATACAGCCCCTGGAGGAGAGGCGTCATCTGCATGAGACGCTTCAGGCAACACACGGGGTACGGCAGCAGCCAAAGCGGCGTCCACACCCACCGAATCCTCCTCCACAGGGAGTGGCGGTAAATCCTTCTCATGGAAGAGGTTGACGGGCGCGACGGCAGGTTCAGAGCACCCAGCAGCCTGATGACCCAAGAGGCCACAACGGTAACATGTACGGGGCTGGCGAGCATAAAACACTCGAACAGAACGCCCCAGAAGCCTCACTTGAGAAGGAATGTCCGCCCGCAGCCTCATTCCTAGGGTGTGAATATTTGACCGCACACTTTTTAGCGGACCCGAGGAGAGCAAATGCAACCGCACACTGACGACCGCCCCAAACTGGCCGAAATAACGCCTCAGCAGTCCCTCCGGAAATTCCAGGGGCGCCCCATGCACGCTTACATACGTGATGGCACCACTGCGATCGGAGACAGTCACAGTGCCCGCACCTTCGGGCAGGGGCAAGGTTCGCCCCTCGTACCGACGTAAAAACGCCCTATATACCTCCTCCATCGTTAGTTTAACAACCACTCTACGGGCAGACACCAGCTCAACACCATAAACATCCTCCACAGGGACCCGCAGCATGTCACACAGCACCAAACCCACCTCGGGATAACCCGCCCAAGCAGAAAACTCGAGGCCTATTGACTGGGCACGCAAAACAGGGGGGAGGGGGGGGCCCCCATGGCGCCGATATGCCAAACCGCACCCGCCCCCTCGCAACTCTAGGTAGCAACTGGCAGGTCAAGCGAGCGTGTCTTGACCCCTTGGCGGCCAACGAGCGAATCCCCGAAGACAAGTGGTGTCCTCCTTGTCGATGATCCAACAACGACTAGTTGGCTGGTTCGTCTTTGCCGTGCACGTCTCTCCTCACTGCAGCTCTTCCTTCATGCACATATTGAAAACACCGCAAGATGGCACTGCTCTCGGCTTCCTCCCTTGCTCACTGAATATGTTGACTCTTTTCTGTAGTCTCGTCGTCAGTACTTATTACTTCTCCATAGACTCAGACTGTCTTCTCTTCAGTCTCACTCAACAACCAAAGTTCGCACCCACAGGAACTGACACACAGCTCTTTCCAGTGCCACTCAACTACCAAACGATCACAGGTCGTGTCGGCCTGTGGCTCCTGGTGCCCTCTTCCACTAGCAAAGCTAGTGGAAGATGCTTGAAAATGCAAACCTACGATGCTTCCCCTAGGAAGCCTTCCTTGTCGTTTGTACTAGTAACTATTGCTGAATAAACTCTTCCAGAGGCCTCAGCCCCTCCCAGGCTAGAGAGCTCTCGACCTCACCTCCCCTCGGTTGCATCAGTGGAAAAGCTCTAGCGTTTTCTTCCTGCCTTGAGTCGCGGGCGCCCACCGACCTGCTACGTCGGTGGGTGGACACCACGTCATTGGTCAACAATGCCACACACCCGGTACTGACCAATCAACAGGCGGCTGCCGAGGCTGGGCATATTATCTGCCATATATAACCTAGACATGCAAGGCATATTAACCTAGTATTACATAACCATAAGGGGTTCTTAATTTTAGCCCCCTGTGCCTTGTGAACAGAGGGAATAGGAGAGAGAGCTGACTGTGTGTGCACGGTTGACATAGATATTGACAATTCTTAACTTTTACCCATGCATTTAAGCGTAATTAAGTTCACTTACGAGTCTGAGAGTGTAGGTACGCTACCTTTCCTGGATGTAACAGTCTCGGACAGGAATGGTGGCTTTCACACTATGAAAATCAACAAATGAATGCATTAATGGTTGAAACGACTGCCGAAATTCCTCGCGAACGATCAAGAAGTAGTCAATTTCAAAGTAAAATGGTAAACAACTGCACATATTGGATGTGCATGTTAAATCCATGTGGTGTAGTTGTAAGTCCCTCGATTGGCGTTTCACGAGTGCTTGTCCAGGGTTCGTATCCTGGCCGGGGAGGATTTACTGGGCGTCGATCCTTAACTGTAGCCTCTATTTACCCAACAATAAACTGGGTATCTGGTTGTAAAACGATTTGGCAGGTCGCATTCCGGGGAACATAGGATTAAGGATTTTCCCAAAACGCTGTGAATGCTAGTGGCTGTACAAGAATTTAAGAACTCTTATATATAAATAAATAAAAAAAAATATGTTTTCCATTTATGTAACTAAAATATCTAATGAAGAATAATCGTTAGCATTTTTTGCATCAGTATTGCTGCTACCAACAATGTCATAATGGTATGATAGACAGAATACTTAGGAACTACAAGAATTTTGCCCCAAGAGTATAACACTTATATGCTGTGCTTACTATATTAACCTGCAATGTTATATGGGATTCTTGTATTGTGATTTGTGGATTTGTACTCACTGAATTTGTGCGCTCCTTGAGGGACTTGAAGTTGGGGGGGGGGGGGGGGTAGGAATAGCCTTAGATACTCTATCCCTTTCAGATGTATTTGTTCTTGTCTCAATAAACATACTTGAACTTGAACTGTTCTCTCTTAACTCTAAAGGACTCAATGTAATGAGGAAATAATAATAATAACATTGAATAAAAGGCTGCACTGTCTTTCAGGCTCTCCAACGGGCCACATCTAGTGGTTGCCAGTGAAACTTACCCCACACACGAACCTGTGATGGTGGACGACCCCAAGACGCCAGGAAGAAAAGTTCTTCGGTTCTTCAGTGCCTTGGCCAAGGTTCTCCAACTTCTGGCTGACACTACAAATTTTACGTGAGTTTGCCTTTTTTTATGCAATTGGAGAATTTACATAACATTCGAATTAATTAAGAATTTGTTTTACATATATTTTTAGATGTTAAATTAATATATAAATATATATCATATAAAGTATTCATTGTCTTTGAAGAGGAAGAAAGCTTTGTTTGCCATGGAAAAAAGATACATAATAGAAATCTGCCGTAAAGTTAATAGAAAATTCTAGAATGTCAAGATTGAAAAGAGACCGGAACTCTCTGGAGAAAACGCCAAGCCATTATGAGTATATAGCACTTGGAAGGGGTCAGGATAAGGATTTCTGATATGACAAGCGGTAAGGAATAGTGCCCATCCACTTGGAGGGTCAGGGATTGAACGCTTACTTGCATGAAGCATTACCATCTCTCTACCCTCCAGCCCAAGGCGCTGGGTACAATTGTGTACTGAGAGTAGATCGAGGATACAACAGAAATGTGTGTAAAAAGTGATCAAACATGTGGGAGCTGGTTCCATCGACCATGCAGTATATCCTAAGTGAGCTGCGAGCTGCCAAGTAGATATAACTTTAGCAAGAACTAAAATTCAAGATTGATTTTTAGAATAACAGAAGACATGTTTCATACAAGTTAGAGAGATACAAGAATGGATATTGGAAAATGTTGACATTACTGCAGCTAGAGATATTTTAAAGATCTTAGTATAGGGTAAAGTTTCCTTCTTTTGACTTTCCACATACAACCTATACCACCTAGATTTCTTTGTATTTTGTTGTATTAGAAAAACTTAAGTTTTCTAATTATGCTGAAAACTCCATCAAATAAATTCATCTGCCAGTTCTTGAAATAAAAGTGAAAATTTCTTGGTGCACAATTTTCCAGTGGTAAACCCACTGAGCACTTATTGTTTAGGTAATACTAGTTTTTAATAATTGAGATTAAAATAATTAATTTGAATAAAAATGACGCAATCAGAGAAAGTTTCGCAAAATGTTGGTAGTGTGAAGTGAGAGATTGGCTGAAAATAGAGCTTTCTTTTCATAGTCCAATGAAAAACTTACTATCCATTGATTAAAAACAAGAGTTCTAGCAAAGTTTAAGAATAACATAGAAAATAAGAAAAATAAAGAGTTTCTTACTAGCAACTTTTTTTTCAAATTGAATATAAAGTAATACATTTGTGTTTTATACGAAATTATCAAGAAAAAAAAAGGTTAATATTCGTATCTCATTAATAATTGAGTTGACTATTACTGAAAAAGGTGTTTGACGAAATCTTCATCACCAGGAGTTTGAGAGTTTTGTTTCCATGAGTCCAATTACGTCAATAGAAGAACGCGAGACAAAAAAAGGAATATATTTTGAGAAAAGATTGGATAGTGTCGTGCCAACTGAACCCCCATGGGCGGAATATTGAATTTTTGTTTAGCATATTAATTTGTGTTCACCAAATTGTGAATTTTTGTTTATTATGTTTTATGGGCTTTATGTAACAAATTAGAGCATGTTTGGCATGGTAAAATGTGAATTCCAATGGGTGTGTATATTGAATATGTGTTTGGTATATAATACATTAGTATTTGAAGTACAAATATGAAAGGAGTATAGGATGGGAGGGGTGAATGCTAAGTGAATAGTATAGGGTGCCATATACACAGCTCCATTTTCTGTAATGGTAAGTGGGGGGTGGGGGGGGGGTGAATGTTAAGTGAATAGTATAGTGAGCCCTTTACACAGCTCCATTTTCTGTAATGGTCAGTGATTGCCTGAGGGTGCAGGCGTGGTCATTGACCAATCAGGAGGCGAGTAGAAAAATTCACTCTGCGTCCTGCGTCATTGACCATTTAGGAGGTATTGCGGTTGGTGTTGTCGTTGATCCTTCTTTATGAACAACCAACCCAAAACTCGGTAGAGTGCTTATACTTTGCCAGATCACCCTGGGCGCTTCTGGCTCTTGGAGAGGGGCTCAACGTCACACATTTAAGGGATGCGGCTCCCATACATAGCCTCGTTGTCAAGTGCACACACCCACTCGAGCTGCTGTGACTCCCTACTCTCTCCTTATGTGATATGATCTCCTCAACCCCCTTTGACTTATTATTTTTCCATTCTACCCTGTCCACAGCTGTGGTTCTTGGTTCTTTCTCTCTCTCTCCTTCTTTCGTACTTCCTGGGAAGCCTAGCTAGGACAAGGGCAAACAACAGCAAATTTGAATACATTTACTGGACAAAGCACATACACAATACATGCACACATATAATAATAATAATAATAAATCCTATACTCTATACTATTTCAGTCAGGTTGCACTCCAACACCATCAGAACTCTGTCATCTGCTTATCAAGTGCTATCCTATCTCCTGATTCACCACCTAATACTACCAACCTCCTCAAGTAGGTCAAGTCTTATAACTGTGACGGGAAAGTGTAGGAGTGTAGATGTTCGGCAGTCCTCCAATGGCTGGTGTCAATGCCTAGTCACACTTGCAAAAAAAAGATAGACTGCTTGGCTGTTTGTCTGTGGTAAAGTAAGGGAGGACACGCAAAACACATAGTATGAACAATGAAACTTTAATTAATATAGAAAACAAATAAAAAAACAAAGACAATCCCTTGGCTATGTACAGTGCAAACAAATAAGTCAAAATCATATAACATAAATGATGAATAGGGATGACGTTACTCTACAACAATATAAAGACAAAGTGATTAAACAGGTGCTGAGAATATGGCGCTAGCTGAGAAACATTCACCTGATACACAGCGTATATCAGTTAGTTGTTCACGGCTTGAGAGCACAAGGATATTCTGACTTCAATGGCAGGTTCAAGCCCAGACATCGACTTGTAGAGGGCGCTGAGGTGCAGAGGTGCAGGTGTGCAGTCAGCGGGTCACCAATCAGAAGCAGGCAAGCTGGGAATGGTAGTTTGCTGGTTGATTACGGAGCCGGCATGGAGGGAGTGGAGTAGGGGGGAGTCTTGGGTACGTTTGCCTCCTGGTCAAAAAGTTTTGTGCTACTGGTAGACGTATCTTGAAGGTAGCATCTTATTGTTGTATAATATACGTAACTTTATGTAGAGAAGAGCAGGCTCAATCTCTCTTGAAAGAGATTATCGTCACAGAACACAATGTTGCACTATCAGCAAGAGAATATATCTATAAACATGTGAAAGGAAAACCAGCGTATGAATGCAATAACAAAAATATTAGTACAAATGTTCCTTGATATACAACAATGATCAATCGATCACCCTATCAGTCCTAGAACACATATGTATGTCTTTGCAGGTAATCCAGCCTGCGACTGTAACTCTATACTTCAGTATAAATACTACTTGGCACAAAAATGGCAAACAATCACTCACATTTCACTGCGTCTTGCACGCTAATGACAGCCAAACACTCTACCAACTCCCTACAAGGAATCAACTTGAACTTCCCTTCCACATCTGGAAGCTCACTACCCTGATATCTTCAGGTTCATCCGGGTCTATTTACCAGGATCCTTCGCAGCTCCTCCAGGCTGCTGCACCTTGAGCAACAGTGGTGCTTCACCACTTCAACCAGGGTACCCCATAGCGCTCCTGGCTGCTACACCATGAAGTCGTCCTTGATCAACAATGGTGCTTCACCACTGGTATCACAAAGGCATGTAAACTCTGCTCCACTGCTTCTCCTCTCACAGGTTGAGGTCCAACTCCTCACTATAGGGACTGTTCTTCCACAGAGCTCAGTACCTTCCACAACATTGGAGTCTCATCACCTACTCCTTTTCTGCTGGCTTCGAAGTTCTCAGCAACTTTTTCCCCAGACAACCTGCAACCCATTGACATGCCAATAAAAATGTTTCCCCTTAAACACATAAACGAAAATAACCACACAATATGTTTGCATCCTACATCTATCTGCTCTCTACATACTGTGAGAGTGGACTACCCCGTTTGGGCTGGTCCATGCTCTGCCTTGCCCTTTGGGCGGCTCCTCACTCTGGGAGCGGTCCTCCGCCGCCAGTCAGATGACTCTAGGCGGTCGATGGGAGAGGACATGCTGCTCGTCCCTCCAGCTTTCTCTCTCATCTCCGTCCTCTTATTTAGGCTTCGTGCCTTACCAAAACATATCTAACGTATCAATAAACATTCACTACGATCGCTGGGCACACGATCAACAACTGGCAATCACTGTAAACTGGTTAAAAATGTGCTTACCAAAAAAAGGTCTCCTGAAGGGCGCTCTCCCTCTGACGGAGTCTGACCAGGGCGCTCCCACGGCCCACGAAAATGTCTCTGGGGGCTTAACAAACTCTCCTTACCGTCCAGGACTTGTGACCACTCGTTCCCAGCTCGATTCCACAGCTGGAACGTCTGCAAACTTCCTTTCTCATGAAGGTATATCAAACAGGGGATCCTCTCCAACGGGACCTCAAACGGAGCGCAGCTTCCCCTCACAATGTCTGGTACTCAAGTGAGTTAACGTCCTCTCAAGCGAGCCTCACATCTCCACCAAACTCTCCACATCTTGTGTCAAGTCATTTACTTATTTTCTTATTCTCTTCCCATTATCTTAAATTGTCTACCAAATCCAACCAATTATATTACATCTGTGTCTTCACCTCTATATTTCCTAGACCTTCTAGTCAGGTCAGGCCTGATACAATAATTCACAAAGGGGAGACTCATTTTTTTGGCTAGTTAGGATCATAACACTCCCTCCCCCTTGTTTTTTAAGAATTATTCTAGTGGCTAGGCTCGAAATAACGCACCAGCTACTACATTGTCTCGCCCTCTTATGTGCGTTATCACCAGGTCATACTCTTGGAGCAATAAAAACCATCTGGTTAACCTCTGGTTCGCATGCTTCATTTTTCTCAGGAAACCTAGGGGATTATGGTCTGTATACACCATCACTAGGTGTCCTCCCCAACTCACATACACTTCAAAATATTTCAATGCCATCAACAGGGCCAAAGTCTCTTTCTCGACCGTACTGTTCGACCTCTGGTGCCTAACGAACTTCTTCGAGAAGAAGGACATGGGGCGTTAAATTCCATCATTCTGCTGCGTCAGTACAGCTCCAGCCCCTATATCACTGGCATCTACAAATAACGTTAACGGCGCTCCAAAATCTGGCGACACTAGTATTGGCGCCTCTGTCAACAGTCTTTTGGTCTTTACAAACGCTTCTTGTGCTGTCCCATTTCATTCCCACTTCTTGCTCTTTGATACCAAACGCGTCATAGGAGCGGCTATGGTGGAGAAATTTTCGCAGAACTTCCGGTAATATCCAATCATACCGAGGTATTTCAACAATTCTTTCTTACTCCTGGGCACCAGGAAGTTATCGATGGCCTCCACCTTTGTTCTTACTGGAGCAACCTCGCTTTGCCCTACTGTATATCCAAGGTACTCCAGGCGGGCTCTCCCGAACTTGCTTTTTGCTAAGTTGATCGTCATGTTGGTCTTCTCCAATCGATCGAACAAATCTAAAAGTCGATCCACGTGATCCTTCCAGGAATCAGCGAACACTACGATATCATCGATGTACACTGCACATCCGGTCGCCCCTTGTAATACCTGATTCATTACTCGTTGAAAGCAACTGCCACTATTCTTCATTCCGAACGGCACCACTTTATATTGGTACCAGCCGTCGGGTGTCACGAACGCTGAGATCCTCGTGGCCTCCTCGGGCAGGGGAATCTGGTAGTATCCCTTCAGCAGGTCTATTTTCGAGACATACCGTGCACTCCCAATCCGATTTATGCACTCATCTGTGCGTGGTATCGAGAACGAGTCAGCGACTGTGACTGCATTCACTTTCCTGTAATCGGTGCAGAACTGGTATGTGCCATCACTCTTCTTCACGAGGAGGCACGGCGAACTCCAGTCACTGTCGCTAACCTCTGCCAAGTTGTTATCTAGCAGATACTTTACTTCTGCTCTCATCGCCGCTGCTTTCTCCAGGTTAACTCTGTAAGGGTGCTGGTTGATGGGGTCAGCACTCCTTACATTTACTTCATGCACCGTTACGCGGTGTCTTCTGGGCACGTCCGTGAATAGTGATTTATTCCTCTGGAGGATCTCCAGTAGTTCCTGGCGTTGGTCATCCTCCAAATGACCCAGACGCTCACCTATCTTGGCCAGGCTTTCCGTATTCGATACCTTCGCACCATTGCCCAGGAAACAATTTTAGGTTGCCACAACGTATCTGGAAAGTGTTGGAAAGTATTGGCAACGTTTGTTTTCACGCATTATATGCGTAATTTTGTGTGGATGTAAATAAGTTTCTAAAACATATTGCACGAAACTTTGGCTAAAAAAAATTTGAAACCTTGTGGCAACCTTAAATGTTTCATAATAGTGGTTTTTTATTGCTGTTATTTATATAAATGTTGAAATATAAAAGTATATTTCTACATTTAATAAAATGAAACAGGGTCATAATAAAGGTTAATTCATCATTTTTACTCATATTCTTAGGAAGATGTAAAGGAGGAAGAATTCCAGGTAAGAAGATGAGGTAGAGGAGGAGGAGGAAGGAGGAGGAGGTCGAGGCAGAGGAGGAAGGAGGATGATGTAGAGGAGGAAGTTAAAGAGGACGTTGAGGAGGAGGGCGAGGAAGAAAGAGGGCGAAGAGGAATGAGGGCGAGGAGGAATGAGGGCGAGGAGGAAGGAGGAGGAGGAAGAAGGTGGAGAGCGAGGAGGAAGGAGGAGGAGGAGGACGAAGAGGAAGGAGGAGGGCGAGGAGGAAGGAAAAGGGCGAAGAGGGAGGAGGAGGAGGAAGGAAAAGGGCAGAGAGGGAGGAGGAGGAGGAAGGAGCAGTAGGGCGAGGAGAAGGGAAAAGGGCAAAGAGGGAGGAGGGCGAGGAGGCAGGGATGGGGCGAGGAGGAGGGCGAGGACGAAGGAGGAGGGCAAGGAGGATGGAGGAGGAGGGCGAGGAGGAGGGCGAGGAGGAAAGAGGAGGCCGAGGAGGAAGGAGGAAGACGAAGAGGGGAGCGAGGAGGAAGGAGGAGGAGGAGGAGGCGGGTAAGGAGGAAGGAGGGAAGGAAGGAGGAAAAGGAGGGCGAATAGAAAGGAGGAGAGCGAAGGAGGAGGGCGAGGAGGATGCGAGCGAGGAGGAAGGGGGAAGAGGGCTAGGAAGAAGAGAGCGAGGAGGAGGGCGAGAAAGAAGGAATAGGAGGTCGAGGCGAAAGGCGAGGAAGGAGGGAGGAGGAGGAGAGCGAGGAGGAAGGAGGAGGAGGAGGAGGGGCGAGGAAGAAGGTGGAGGGCGAGAAGGAAGGACGAGGAGGGCGAGGAGGAGAGCGAGGAGGAGGGAGGTGGGCGAGGAGGAGGGAGGAGGGGAAGAAGGAGGGAGGAGGGGAGAAGGAGGAGAAGGAGGGAGGAGGGGGGAGAAGGAAGGAGGAAGAGGGCGAGGATGAAGGAGGAGTGCGAGGAGGAAGAAGGTGGAGGAAGGAGGAGAAGAGTGAGGAGGAGGAGGAGGGCGAGAAGGAAGGAGGAGGGCGAGGAGGAAGAAGGTGGAGGAAGGAGGAAGAGGGCGAAGAGGAAGGAGGAGGAGAGTGAGGAGGAGGAGGAGGGCGAGAAGGAAGCAATAGGAGGTCGAGGAGGAAGGAGGAGAGCGAGGAGGAAGGAAGAAGAATTCCAGGTAAGAGGGTGAGGTCGAGGAGAAAGGAGGAGGTCGAGGAGGAAGGAGAGGAGGAGGGCGAGGAGGAGGAAGGAGGAGGAAGGTAAGTAGGAAGGAGGAGGAGGAGGAGAGCAAGGAGGAAGGAGGGAGGAGAGCGAGGAGGAAGGAGGAAAGAGGAGAGCGAGGAGGAGGAGGGCGAGGAGGAAGGAATAGGAGGTCGAGGAAGAAAAAGGAAGAGAGTGAGAAGGAAGGAATAGGAGGGCGAGGAGGAAGGAGGAGGAGGAAGGCAAGAAGGAGAAGGGCGAAGAGGAAGGAGGAAGAAGGCAAAAAGGAAGGAGGATGTAAAAGAGGAGGTTAAGGAGAAGAGCCAGGAGAAAGGAGGAGTAGGAGGTCGAAGAGGAAGGTGGAGTTGGTAAGGTAGGAAAGTTGCGGAGGAGGAGGAAGAGGTCAAGGAGGAAGGAGGAAAAATTCCAGGTAGAAGGATGAGGTCGAGGAGGAAGGAGGAGATCAAGGAGGAAGGAGGAGGAGGAGATCGAGGCAGAGGAGGAAGGAGGATGAAAAAGAGGAAGGAGTAGGTCTAAGAGGAAGGAGGAAGAAGGGGGAGAGGAAAGGAGGAGGGAAAAGGGGCAGGACGTCTGGGGGGGGGAAGGGGGGAATAAAATAATGGAGGAGAAGAGGAGGGGGAAGAATAGCAGGGGTAGGAGTAGTGCAGGCAGGAGGGGGGAGGGGGGAAGAGGAGGAGGAGTAAGAGAAGGGGGACGAGAAGGAAGGGGAAGAGGAGGGGGAGAGGGTAGGGGGAAGAGAAGGGGGGGATGAGGAGGAAGGGGAAGAACAGGGGGAGGGGTAAGAGAAGGAAGGGGAAGAGCAGGGGGAGGGGTAAGAGAAGGAAGGGATAGAGCAGGGGGAGGGGTAAGAGAAGGAAGGGATAGAGCAGGGGGAGGGGTAAGAGAGGGAAGGGGGAGGGGTAAGAGAAGGAAAAGGAAGAGCAGGGGGAGGGGTAAGAGAAGGCAGGGGCTGAGCAGAGGGAGGGGGTGATGGTCACTACGCGCGGGTATAAACACTGGACCACCCGGGTGATGGTCAGCTGGGTACTAGCTGACCGTCGCCTGGTGGGACCCACACGACAACCGTCGCTGCCTCACCAACCTGCATGTTCACTTAATAATATTAATTTAATTCATTAGTAAAATCAGAGATAAATTAATATAAAACATTATTATCTGATTCTTATTTTTCTTGCTGTATTTAATGAAGATGAACACACCATAGTCATCTACCAAGACATGCCTGTATACTCCAGCGCCCTAACATGTCATGGCAACTCTGTGGGCCTATAGTGTACATGCCCCAGCCGTCACACAGATCCTGTTACACTCCCTCCCCATCTTCCTCTCTTCCCTCCTACCCTCTTCCCCTTCCTCCTTCTCATTCCCTTTCTCTTACCCCTCCCCTCGTTCCCTTCCTTCACATCCCTCCTTCTCTTACCCCTCCCCACTCCTCATCCATCCCTCTTCCCTTACCCCTCCCCCTTCTCTTACCCCTACCCCATTCTCTTTCCCTTTCTCTTACCCCCTCCCTTCTTCCCTCTCCTCTTCCCATTCCTCCTCATTTTCATCCTCCTTCTCTTCCCCATCCTCCCCTCCTCCTCATCCACCCTTCTCTTACCCCTCCCATCTTTTTACCCCCTTTCTTTTACCCCTCCCACTCTTCTTCCCCTTCTCTTACCCCTCCTCAACCCGTCTGTTACCCCTCCTTTTCGCCCTCCTCCCCATCCCCCCTTCACTTACCCCTCCCCCTCCTTACCGCCCCGTTCTCTTACATCTTCCCCCTACCCTCACCCCCTCCACTTCCCCTTCCCCTTCCTTCTCATCCCCCTTCCCTCACTCCTCCTCTTCGCCCTCCCCGTTTACCTCTACTACTTCTACCCCTGCTATTCTCCCCCCTCCTCTTCTCCTCAGTCACTTAGTTCCCCCCTCCCCGAGATCCTCCTCCTCCTTGCACCTCCCCCCTCTTCCTCCTAGACCTACTCCTTCCTCCTCTACCTCATCCTCCTTCCTCCTAGCCCTCCTCCTTCTCCTTCCTCCTCGTTTTGTTCCTTAATCCTCCCCTTCCTCCTCACCCTCCTCCTCCTCCTTCCTCCTTCGTCCTCTTCCTCCTCGCCCTCCTCCTCCTTCCTCTCTGCCCTCCTCCTCCTAATTCCTCCTTCCTCCTAGCCCTCCTCCTCCTTTCTCCTTTCCGTCCTCCACCTCGCCCTCCTCCTCCTCCTTCCTCCTTGCTCTCCTCCAATATATAAGACAACAAAAACGTTTTCAGGTTCTTTCACACCACTTTCCAGCAACATTTATAATTTATATCAATTATTTTAGGGAATAATACATAAATTATATATTTAAACATGATATTAGTGTTTAGTGGAATGCATAAGGAGTCAAATTGTGTTAAAAAGAGCGATTTTTAGAAAATTTGGAAAACTATTTTTTTCTGATCATAGAATAAATGTATTTTGAAGGTTTCATTCAGCCATTAAGTATCATTCACAATTTATTAATGAATTTTACAAAAAACACCATCTATTTTATATTTAAACATGTAAAAACTATTTGTAATACATTAGGAACAAAATAGTCGTAGAAAAACAATTTATTATAAAACCTATACTCACCTAATGTACTCACCTAATATGTGTTTGGATTTTTGGATTAAAAGTTTCTCAAAGGCTCTCCTGCACCATTCTCAATGTAAGTCATTCCTACACCTATGGGAAGAGATAGATGAACGTTTTCTATATGATTTGTGTTTGCTGGGTGGCCCTCTCTAACTAACAATTCTCCTCTTCTATTCCTTTGCTGTCTCCCACACAAAGCACAGTCGTCAGTGACGGGGTTTCCATCTGTTCTTCATTGCCTAGAGGCTTATCTCTTTCAAAGTACTTCTTTATCATGTTCATGTGGCAAACCTGTGACTTCCTCGGACGATCTGGCATGTGTATTACATAATTCACATCCCCTAGCGCCTTCTGGATGGTATATGGTCCACAAAATCTCGACTCGTATATACTTGCTTTCACCAGCAGTAGGACTAACACCTGATCTCCTTCTTGAAATCTCCTGCCCTTCGCCTTCCTGTCGTGATATCTCACCATCTCTGCCTGGGACGTTCTCAAATTTTCCTTGGCCAAATCTCTGGCCCTAGAGAGTCACTCTCTAAAAGTTTAAACGTATTGTCCCACATCCACCTTAGGCCTATCCACGGTGAGCTGCTCCTTCAGCACGCCCACTGGGCCCTTCACGGAGTGCCCATACACCAGTTTGAAATGGGGTGAATCCAAGCAATTTTACTACCGCATCCCTGATGGCGAACAACACGAATGGTAATGCCTCGTCCCAACTACTCCCTTCCTCAGCGCAGTATATCCTCAACAAGCTCTTTAGAGTTCCATGGAAACGTTCCAATGCTCTCTGCGACTGAGGGTGTTACGGTGACGAGCGCACTTGCTCTACCCTCCATCCTTTCACAGTTTCCCTAAACAACTTCGACTGGAAGACACTCCCCTGGTCCGTCTGGATAACCTTGGGCATTCCTACCCACGCAATGTAGTTCTGTAGTCTATCCAGAACGGCTCTCGACGTCACTCTTCTCAGGGGGTTCGCTTCGGGGAAACGGGTGGCTATGCACATTATGGTCAGTAAATACTCGTGGCCTCTTCTGGTCCTCGGCAATGGACCTACACAGTCTATCAAGACTCTCTCAAAAGGCTTGCCAAATGCTGGTATGGGCTTTAAAGGTGCCTTCGGTATAGCCGGAGCCGGCTTACCTGCATGTTGGCTCGCCAAACATGTCCTACAATACTTTTTTACATCCTTCCACACGTTCAGCCAGTAGAAGTGCTCCTGCACCTTATTTAAGGTCTTAATTCTTCACCCTTAAGTTACCCGGCCATATCTACGGAGTGGGCTAGTTCTAGCACTGCCGCCCTAAACTCCTTCGGCACTAACACTTGGTGCTTCTCCAACCATA
>NC_091225.1:6590213-6655213 GCF_040958095.1 Procambarus clarkii
TGGTGCAGAGGGTTAAGGCGTACCTGTTATGCCAGTTGCTGGAAGGCTTCTGTGCTGGCTAGGGTTCGAGTCTCCTGGTGGGAAAGTGTTCTAAAGTTGTATACTTAACTCTCGTGTTTAGGAGAGTTGTGCCTTAAGCAGAGACACTGTGTCTTCCCATATTAACAGGGACTTGATGAAATTAACGTCTAAATGACCCCTCACTTGCTCTGGTGCTCTTGGGAGGTGTTGATCTTTGGGGGATTTAAATACTCCGAAATTACCATCTCTTTTAAGGGTCTGAGTGGTGGTGCAGAGGGTTAAGGCGTACCTGTTATGCCAGTTGCTGGAAGGCTTCTGTGCTGGCTAGGGTTCGAGTCTCCTGGTGGGAAAGTGTTCTAAAGTTGTATACTTAACTCTCGTGTTTAGGAGAGTTGTGCCTTAAGCAGAGACACTGTGTCTTCCCATATTAACAGGGACTTGATGAAATTAACGTCTAAATGACCCCTCACTTGCTCTGGTGCTCTTGGGAGGTGTTGATCTTTGGGGGATTTAAATACTCCGAAATTACCATCTCTTTTAAGGGTCTGAGTGGTGGTGCAGAGGGTTAAGGCGTACCTGTTATGCCAGTTGCTGGAAGGCTTCTGTGCTGGCTAGGGTTCGAGTCTCCTGGTGAGAAAGTGTTCTAAAGTTATATATATATATATATATATATAAATGCGAACAAGCCTGAATGGTCTCCAGGACAATATGCAACTGAAAACTCACACCCCAGAAGTGACTCGAACCCATACTCCCAGGAGCCATGCAACTGGTATGTAAGAGACGCCTTAATCCACTTGACCATCATGACCGGACATAATGAGGTGATAGCCGAGGCTATTTGAACCACCCCACCGCCGGCACTCGGATAGTAATCTTGGGCATAGCATTTTACCAAATCACCTCATTCTTTGGGGCACACGTGAGGAACACAAATGCGAACAAGCCTGAATGGTCCCCAGGACAATATGCAACTGAAAACTCACACCCCAGAAGTGACTCGAACCCATACTCCCAGGAGCCACGCAACTGGTATGTACAAGACGCCTTAATCCACTTGACCATCACGACCGGACATAATGAGGTGATAGCCGAGGCTATTTGAACCACCCCACCGCCGGCACTCGGATAGTAATCTTGGGCATAGCATTTTACCAAATCACCTCATTCTTTGGGGCACACGTGAGGAACACAAATGCGAACAAGCCTGAATGGTCCCCAGGACAATATGCAACTGAAAACTCACACCCCAGAAGTGACTCGAACCCATACTCCCAGGAGCCACGCAACTGGTATGTACAAGACGCTTTAATCCACTTGACCATCACGACCGGACATAATGAGGTGATAGCCGAGGCTATTTGAACCACCCCACCGCCGGCACTCGGATAGTAATCTTGGGCATAGCATTTTACCAAATCACCTCATTCTTTGGGGCACACGTGAGGAACACAAATGCGAACAAGCCTGAATGGTCCCCAGGACAATATGCAACTGATATATATATATATATATATATATATATATATATATATATATATATATATATATATATGTCGTACCTAGTAGCCAGAACTCACTTCTCAGCCTACTATTCAAGGCCCGATTTGCCTAATAAGCCAAGTTTTCCTGAATTAATATATTTACTATAATTTTTTCTTATGAAATGATAAAGCAACCCTTTTCTCTATGCATGAGGTCAATTTTTTTTTATTGGAGTTAAAATTAACGTAGATATATGACCGAACCTAACCAACCCTACCTAACCTAACCTAACCTATATTTATAGGTAAGGTTAGGTTAGGTAGCCAAAAAAAGCTAGGTTAGGTTAGGTTAGGTTGGTTAGGTAGACGAAAAAACATTAATTCATGAAAACTTGGCTTATTAGGCAAATCGGGCCTTGAATAGTAGGCTGAGAAGTGCGTTCTGGCTATTAGGTACGACATATATATATATATATATATTATATATATATATATATATATATATATATATATATATATATATATATTTTTTTTTTTTTTTTTTGAGATATATACAAGAGTTGTTACATTCTTGTACAGCCACTAGTACGCGTAGCGTTTCGGGCAGGTCCCTGGAATACGATCCCCGCCGCGAAGAATCGTTTTTTCATCCAAGTACACATTTTACTGTTGCGTTAAACAGAGGCTACAGTTAAGGAATTGCGCCCAGTAAATCCTCCCCGGCCAAGATACGAACCCATGACATAGCGCTCGCGGAACGCCAGGCGAGTGTCTTACCACTACACCACGGAGACTGTGAATATATATATAAATCGATCTAGATGGGTGTCTGTCTGTCGATTATATTGTTGTCATGGATAGAAACCACATTATCATTATGTTATTACATCCTCGTGCACTCTCTAAATCCACTATTATGATGTAAGAAATTTAAAATAAGTTATAAAACTTTAAAAAATATCTTTAACTTACAAGTTAACTGAGATCTTTAAACCGAGGGTCGTCTAGGTCTTGTTGGCTGGGGATTCCAAAGAGTAGTGAGCGGACGTCGAAGGTGCCGCCGGTATTGTCTGTCCGGTCTCTTGGCCACGCCTTCCTTGTCTTGGGCCGCCGCTCTGGTGATTTCCACGCCTTCCCTGCCATGAGCTACCGCTAGGGTGATAACCACGCCTTCCCTCTTGCAGTCCGGTCTTCTCATTCGTGAGCTGATGGCTGCGTGCTGGCCACACCTTCCGCCTGGGGGAATCACGTATATTCTCACAAGAGAATATATATATATTTAGTCGAGTATACAGAAGTATGCAGGTGATACCTTGGCGAGCAATGGTGTGAGTTGAGCTCACTGAGAGTCGGTACAGAATCTCGCAAGTGTCTGTTCTAGATCACACTTGAAAGTAGACTAGTTAATATTTGATTGATTGATTGATAAAGATTAAGCCACCCAAAAGGTGGCACGGGCATGAATAGCCCATAAGTGCAATTAAGCCCTTTTGAGCAATTACCAGTATCAAGAGCTGATACTGGAGATTACAGCACTTATGATCCCTCCACAGTCTGGACATTTAACGACGGTCTAGTACAGAGCATTCAGATGTTTGCTGACCCTTTAGGTCGGCCCCCTGCACCATCCAATAGTCGCAACGATATGAAAGGTAATAAACGCCATGCCTATTACAATGACCCCAAACTGCGTACTTTGAAACACACTACCAGACGAGTTGGGCTTGCATATAGGGAAACCCGTACGCCAGCAATGATCAAGCTCTTTCAGAAAGCCCTAGCCAAGGCGAGGAAGCGCATGACAGAGCTCAGGCAAGATAATTGGGAAACTTTTGTTAACAGTCTCAACTCTCACACCCCCCTCAGCCAGGCATGGAAGGATATTAAAAGAATTAAAGGCGATAAGATCGGCCAAGTAGCACACCCTCACCCTCTACACAGAGCAAACGAGTTAGTCGATGCTTGGGCAACCACCTCTAGCTTCAATAATCTTCCCCCAGACATACAGTTCAGATTAAATGCTGGTTACGGAGATCGAGAAAGGCTCGTTGACTTCATGCTCCACAAGGAAGATGAATGCAAAGTGCCATTTACTGAGTTTGAATTACTCGCGGCCCTAAACAAAGGCAAAGCCACATCCCCCGGTGAAGATGGTATCACTTATGACATATTGCGTCTGCTCCCTTTAGTACCAGGGAATCCCTTGCTTGAGCTGTATAATATGAGCTATGTTACTGGGGAGCTTCCTAACTCTTGGACCAACAGTATAATCATTCCAATTCCCAAGCCAAATCAAGAGAATGCTTTCCGCCCAATTTCCCTTACTAGCTGCATTTGCAAAACATTCGAGAGAATGGTCCTAAACCGTCTCCTCCATAGAATAAGAACCATGCTATCCCCCCAGATATATGGCTTCATGCATGGAAGGAGTGTGCATCATTGCATCACCACCTTTCTTACCCTGCACACTGAAAAGTCATATACCACCTTCCTAGATCTTAAGTCTGCCTTTGATATTGCAAATAGACATGTTATCTTGAGTGAGCTTGCAAGAATGAATATTGGTGGTCGGCTTCTTTGTTGGATCAGGGGTTACTTATCCAACAGGAAGTCATCTGTATTTTTCCAGGGGCATAGGAGTGTAACAAGAGACTTTGAACTAGGTACCCCGCAGGGTGGTGTCCTCAGTCCTACCTTATTTAATATCTTAATAAACACGCTGTTAAACTCTATACCGAGCAAACCCAACGTCCACATCATTAGCTATGCTGATGATATAATGATACACACCGCTGGGTATGCTAACACGCAGAACACTCTTAACTCTGTATTAGACTCATGTCAGGACCTAGGTTTAATTATCTCAGCAGAGAAAACAAAGATACTAAATCGGCGCTCACCCAGGCAGGGAGGAGCTGTTCGCAAGATGCAACTGTCTGATGGCTCCCAGCTTGACTATGTAAACAGATTCAAATACCTTGGCCTTGAGGTGCCACTGTATGGTCCTGTTGTGTTCAGACTCTGTCGTCAGTTTAAAGAGAGGCTCCGAGCTCTCAAGGCTGTTGCAGGTTATCTCTCAGGCTATGGTGCCAATGTCAGAATTGTCAAAATGATGTACTTTGCATATATCAGATCTTTAGTGGGTTATGCTGCACCTCTGCTTGTTTTGATGCATGAAAGAAAGCTTGGAGGGCTTGAAAAATTGCAGAACGAAGCCTTGAGGATAATCCTTGGGTGCCCTCGTACCACAAAGATACTTAATATGAGAAAGGAACTTAATATTCTGAGCGTTGTTGATCGTGTTACTGAAATTAACTGTCAAATTGGTATAAAAATGCTTAGGCTAACTCATCCTAATCCTTGCACAGAAGCCCTCCAGAATCTCTTTATTGAAGATCAGCATTGTTCCAAATGGATAACAAAAACTGGAACTCAACTCAGAATGTATGGGGTTCATGATTTGTACCAAGAGAAACAACAACGGCACTTTCCTGCACCGTGGGAGGTTACACCCTTTCCAGTTTTAATCCCTCCCTTTCCACCCAAGAAGCAAATTAGAGATCAGCCCAAGCTTCGTCTTGAGGCAAAGCTCAACGCCTTAAGCCATATTGATGCTCTGTCCACAGAGCATTCTCTCTCAAATTATATACACTGATGGTTCCCTACACCGCACCACGGGTGCAGCTGGAAGTGCAGTTGTCCTGACAATGGGCGATGGCCTATACTTTGAGTGGGGAGTCCGTATAAACAACTGGGCCTCTACCCTTCAGACTGAACTATTTGCCTTGATCCTTGCACTGAAATGTGTACAAGTCTCAAAACTTGATACATTAATTGTAAGTGACTCCTTATCATCCTTAAATGCTCTCAACTCTTTAAGACATAACTGTAACATGCTCGTGGCCGAAGCTAGACACAAATACAACAAAATTATTAAGGATGGTAACAGAGTCCATTTCATGTGGTCTCCATCTCATGTTGGCCTCCGAATGCATGATAGAGCTGATAAGTTAGCCAAAGAATCTGCCTTTAAAGGAGCCGTTGAGTGTAACCTTGGATTGTCAATGAGCAATCTGAGAGCAGCAGTACACCGAGAACTTCAACAAGATCTTGTAGATCTGAGGCAAAGTGAAATTGACACCAGTAATTCCATCTATCATCATACTATCATGCAAGAGGAGCCACACATCTATGGATCATCCAATAAAATCAGCAGACTTCTAGATGTTACTACTGCTCGGCTTAGACTCGGTTACAAGTATCTCTGGGAATTCTCATTATCTGCTGATGTAGACCTGACCAAATGTAAACTGTGTCAACAAAATTATTCGCACACCCTCCGTCACTATGTGATGGAGTGCGAAAAGATACGTGAATTTAGAGACAATTCTATAACCAATGTTCCAGCGATGTGTCAATATTTCATTCAAAATGATCTGCTACCAGAAATTTTAGCCAAATATCCCCAGTTTGCTAACTGTAGGTAGTAACTAAGTGATTGTAACCTATCCACCGCTGCCCACTGGATGGGGGGCGGTGTGCAGGACAAACATATAAATTTTGACACTAGCTCTCCACATATGTCAGTTGCTTAAATTAGAACCTGTACTTGAGGTCGATCTCGAACCCATTGTTGATGTGACGACTTATATTGAATTTTGTAACTAGCTCATCAAGATTGTAACTTGCTTAGCTAAATGAATTGTGGGGTTCAGTCTCTGAGCCCATTATGTGCCTCTGTAACCCTTTCCACTACCGCCCACAAGATGGGTATGGGGTGCATAATAAATGAACTAAACTAAAAAAAAAACGACTGACTGGAACTTGTAGAGCCAACATAGTAGGCTCAATTGCTCATTTAGATGTATGGGTAAGTATGCATGTTGGTATAACACATATCTGTTTCTTTTTAATTTGCTTCACACAAGTTGTGTCATTTTAGACATTTAAAAGTCTCCTATGTACAATGGTTTAAAGAATACCATCATTTGAGTTATTATTTTATATAATAGTAATCCTAAATAAGTCCTTCAATCGGAAACAGTTAATGCAGGTATAATAATTGTTAACAAAAGATATTTGTGTGTATAAATTAATGGTACATCTTTATACAATTATTAAGCTATTTTTTTTAAATACGATATCAAAATATAAAAAAAATGCCTATTTGTATGTCTGTCTTTTTGTCTGTTCAGGATTTGCAGCCAAACTGTTGCGGACAGTTTAGGTACACAACTGTGGATGGTGAATTGTGATTGTATGGCGAGCGTCATAGGATGTTTGGGGTGAACTTCTATGCCGGTGTTTAAGTAGGAGTGGCTCCTAGTGAGATATCCAGCGACTCCAGTGGTCGCAAATGTGGGTTTCACTCTCCATATAGTGCATTTCAACTTATTTATTTTCTGTTTTTAATAATGAATTGACAATACAACACCGATAATGTTGATGAAACGGTTACTCGAGTATGCTTTGGGGCCCCGGGAGAGAGAAAACGGCAGGGTCAAACAGAAGTGGATTGAGGGAGGCAGAATGGGAGAGCTAGAGCGAGAATGGGAGGGAGGGAAATGGGAAACGGGAAAGGGAGAAAGAGAGGTAGGGTAAGAGACTGTGAGGTAAGGGTGAGGGAGAATAGGAGAGAGGAAAATGATAAACAAAAGGACAATAGCCTGGCCACCCCCGGGTTCTCCTTCTAGTCTATACTGTAATATTGTCTCTTTGTTCGTCTGTATGTATGCTTGTCTGTCTATCCATAGTTGGAGACCCAACACTTGGGGATAGCTTGCAGGGGAAAACGTCTGGTGTTCGGGACGGACATAGGCTGGTTAAGTAAGGTAAGCTAATGTCAAATGCTTTAATAACTATCAGCGTTATAGAAGTCGCCCCCCCCCCCCCAAGCTATTTTCTAGGATCAGGTGTGAAATATTTGGTGTGATTTTCTTAGTTTTTAATGATCGTTGTAATATATTTATGAGGAACTCAATTTGTTGCTTCAGGGCTTCTTAATAAAAAATATTCAGTGGGAAGGGGGGAAGGGAGGAAGCCAGAGAATGGGTGGAAGATTAGGAGGAGGAGGACGAAGGGAGGTAGGAAGACGGGAATGGGGAAGAGGTGGGTCAAGGGGGAGGTGGGGACGGGTGAGGAAGTGGGAGAAATTGTGGGAAGAGAACCGGGTGCATCTGGGTAATTGTTCTGTAGATATTTACAAATAGAAATATCCTATTTATGGTTGGCGGGGATAAGTGGGATGGTAGGAGAAAGAAAGGGTGAGGAGAAGGGGAAAATGAGGGGGGGGATGATGAGATGGAAGATGTAGAGGGGAGGGAATCAGAGGGAAAATGTAGAGAGGAGGGGATGAGAGGGAAACTGTAGAGAGGAGGGGATGAGAGGGAAGATGTAGAGCGGAGGGGATGAGAGGGAAGAAAGGAAAGGGAAGGGAGAAAGGGAGAGGAGAAAGGGAGGGAAGAAAGGGAGAGAGAGGAAAACGTGAGCATGGCGGATGGGAGGGAAGATGGTAGAATAGGGGGGAATTTGAAGAGAGGGGAAAATTATGAGAAGTGTAATGGAGTTTGTGGTGAGAGGCAGACTATCCCGGGCACAGCCGGGTCCCCAGTCTAGTATACGTATGTATCAGCAATGGTTCCAACAACTTTGCATTCAACAAATCTCTAACAATTATTTTTTCATATTTTTTACACAATTTTAATGTTAACTTAATACAATCTCCATCAAAGTCGTCCTTTAACTTTTCTTCATACACCCAAGACTTAAGACATATATATCTCTCTGTTATATCACACATACTAACAAGTTATTGAGTAAACGCCCACATTTCTTTTGTCAATACTTCCCCATTCTTAGTGCTATGAATAAGGCTACAACTTACACGTAGAACTAACTCTTTAACATAACGATAAAACCCATAACCTAACAACAAATCACAAACCATACAAGAAACGCCAAACCCTCTAACTTACACCCTAAGCACACAACAAATACTCTTACCTGAGAACTAATTCCATGCCTTAAGAGGCCTTAACGCAGTAAAATAAAAGTTGTTCAATTTCAATCAAACATTATTTGCTAGTTGAATATTAAAAGGGCTGCAACTGGTCCAAATTTCAGTATTGCCCAGTAAATAGAAAGGGAATTAGTTTTTTCATCGAATTTTTCACATTTTCAATAAGTCAGTACAACAACAAGTTTCAAATGAAATCATTTCTATGATATTCTTCTATCACGTTATTAATAAGGGATTGGTCTAAACGGATTATCCAAAATATGTATAGGTTTAATAATACAAACAGTCAAATTTCCCCCCAAAATTTATGCCAATATTTCATGTTTGCAAATATTTATGAAGTCAATAAAGGAACTTAGGAATAAAGTGTTTTAGAGAGATTGTAGAGACGTAAACGCTACATGTAAGGTGTAAGTTTCATATAAATTGAATAAAAAATGAAAGAGGACTAGACATTTTATTTTACTTGTCAATAAATGATAATAAATAAAGTCATAGATTCTGCCACCTGTAGTTGAGATTGACCTCAACCAATTTCCACCAAAATGGGCACCCCTACAGATAGGCTTACGTTCGCTAAGGTTTATACGTTTCATGAAATCACCCAATAAAAAATATGGAAAACAAAATTGAGAAAAAAAATCTAATATTTTTTTAACAACATTTTTTTGACATAAAACTAATTATTAAAAATACTTTATTATATGATATTCTGATTGCTTAGAGTCATAGATAAGATTTCAGTTGTCACTTGTGTTTTATGTTAATTTTTTACCATATTTGACATTTATTGAAACATAGTTCATTATTTTTTCTCCCTTTGTAATTATGCTACGATGCTCAGACTTGGACCAGTTGAAGCTCATTTCATATACAACTTGCAAATAAAGTTTGATTGAAATTGAACAACTTTCATTTTATTGCGTTAAGGACTCTTAAGAACGTACTCCTTTATTATGCATCTTCATCCTTAAACCTCATAACTGCCCCTCCACACCCACGAGTAGCCTCCTGACATCACAAGTCCCACCAACACTACATAACTTACCCTTAGAATAAGGCTCTCAGTATAACCCACAACACAACTAGCCAACTAACAACTCAACTAACCTACTAACAACCCAACAAACCCACTAACAACTCAACCATCAGTATAAGCACCCATAGCACACAACCAATACAAATAACACTAACAATACTAACAATCTAATCACTTAATTAACCCTATACCCAGACAACTTATGCCCAAACACCACAACTGATACCCTAACCACACAACTGATGCCATAACCATACAACTGGTGCCATAAGCATTCAACTGATGCCTTACCATGCACTATTACAGCCCCCCACTACACCCTGAGATACACACCAGCACGCACTATACATCACTATACACAGTACACACAAGAGACTAGTGCACACGCCGGAGATGCAGGTAGGAGTGAAAGGGAAGGTACTCCATTGGATAAGGGAGTACCTAAGGAACAGAAGACAAATAACCACTGTGAAGGGTGAGGTCTCAGATTGGCGAAGTGTCACCAGTGGAGTCCCACAGGGTTCAGTCCATGGATTTATACTACTTCTAATATATGTAAATGATCTCCAAGTGGGAATAGACTCGTTCCTCTCACTGATCCAAATCTCACTGATCGCTGTGGATCCAAACATTATGAGAAGGATTAAGACAGGAAAATAGTATGAGGCTACAAGATGACCTAGAAAACTGAATGAATGGTCCAACAAATGCCTACTACAGTTCAACCCGGGTAATTGTAAGGTAATGAGACTAGGCAGTGGAAACAGAAGGCCAGAAACACGATACGCAATTGGACATGAAGTCCTTCGTGAAACGGACAGACAGAAAGATCTAGGAGTTGATCAAATCCACAAGGGCCGTGACAAGGGTTCGAACCTACGTCCGAGAGGATCCCAGACGCTGCCTTAATCGACTGAGCTACGACATGGTTAAAAGAATTGCAACTGGGAAATCATCCTGATTTACCTGACAGCGTCTGGTGTCGGAAAATCCGACACCATTTAACAATAATATCATACAGACAGATAAGAGCTGTGTTGTATAAACAAGTTACCCATAGAAAACGTAACTTGTAGTGGAATTACCGTCTATAGAAAACGGGATATCATCACCACATACTATTATAATTCACCACCTATTATGGTGGGAATTATTCTTAAATACATTAGTCTTTGGACTTTACCATCACAAAAACATCTTATATAAATTAACTTAATTATCAATATTAAAGTAGAGTAAATGTGACCCTTCTATCACTTTCTGACATTTGGACAATGTAGGCCAGGCGTCAGTGGGGAAGGAAGGCAGCCATTGTTGTGTCACCTCCGAGACGTGTGGAGCAAATTTGGCTCCTATCATATCTGGACAATGTCGGCCAGGCGTCAATAGTATGGAGTGTTAGATGCAGCCATTGTTGAGACTAGACCAGAGGCTCACAGGAGCAAATACGGCTCCTGTTAAATTTACTTGGACGTAGTGTTATGGAAACCAGAAGTGTACCATTATCAACACGCTGTCTACAAATTCAAGTTAAGTGTTCTTTCCGAAACCCATTATCTATCATTAGTGGCCATTAATGTCATTATATAGGGTGACCCGGTTAGAGCACATGGAAGCCTCAAACTAAAGGTAATTAAGCCAGGTCTTCAATGTTCCATGTACAGTATTTTCTCTGA
This sequence comes from Procambarus clarkii, assembly GCF_040958095.1. Classification (NCBI taxonomy): domain Eukaryota; kingdom Metazoa; phylum Arthropoda; class Malacostraca; order Decapoda; family Cambaridae; genus Procambarus; species Procambarus clarkii. The sequence continues at coordinate 6,601,452 of NC_091225.1, forward strand.
TATAGCTTGTCATGTATAGGTATCTGGCTTTACAGCTAGCGCCCTTTTGACAGGTCAAGACGAGGAAGCAAGATTTTGTGTACCAGTTATTGGGTGATGGAAGCTACCTCAAAGAGGATAATTTGGTGTCTACACCCTAGTTATACCTGGTGGACTAACCTGCTGTACTATAAGATAAGGAACCACTTCAATGTATGTAATTAATACTGTAGTTTGATTGGCTGCATATATATAAATATAACCCCCCTAATGTGTAGAGGATCGATTTGTGAGATTATGAGATTATTGCAGAAATACAGTCCACTTAACATCATACAAATTGCTATCGAAGTATACAAATTAACGTAAATATAAATTCTATATATATTCATATAAATTAAATAAATATAAATCTCACAGGTCGGTTCCCACATCTGGGATCCTCTCGGACGTAAGTTCGAACCCTCGTCACGGTCCTTGTACATTTGTTCATTTGATGCATCACGCTATTGTGATTTCTGTGTGTAATCTAGGAGTTGATATCATGCAAAACGTGTGTCCTGTCTCCTGAAGCCCTCATAAAAATAATAACATCGGCAGATTATTCGAGGCTGGCTAACATTAGAACTGCCTTCAGGAACCTCTGTAAGAAATCATTCAGAACCTTGTATACCACACATAGCAAGACCAGTCCTGGAGAATGCGGCCCAAGCATGGAGCCCGTACCTTGTCAAGCACAGGACTAAGCTGGAAAAAAGTTCTGAGGTATGCCACAAGGCTAGTCTCAGAGCTAAAAGGCATGAGTTACGAGGAAAGGCTGAGATAAATGCCCTTAACCTCTGGAGGATAGGACAGCTCGGGGAGACATAATCACTACCTACAAAATTCTATGGGGAATCGACAGGGAAGATAAAGATAAATTGTTTTATTCTGGGGGTATGCGAACAAGGTGGAAACTGAGTTCCCAAATGAGCCGCGGAGACGTTAGAGAGAACTTTTTAAGTGTCAAAGTAGTTAACAGATGGACTGTTAATTCCTCCACCACATCACTGTTAGGCAGTGATGTGGTGGATGAAGACTCCATACACAGCTTCAAGTGTAGATATGACAGAGCCCAGTAGGCTAAGGAATCTGTACACCAGTTGATTGACAGTTGAGAGGTGGGACCAAAGAGCCAGAGCTCAACCCCCACAGACACAACTCGGTGAGTACCTATACACCCTGTGAAAGACCAGCACTCACTATACAACACATTTAAATACTCTGTGATGCACACCAGCACGCACTGTACAGCACATACTACACAGTCACATCAGGAGGAAGACAACAGTGAAGGAAAAGGTGATGAAACTTAGAGTGGGCAAGGACAGGTACACAGAGAATGACAAAGGGGTGTGTGAAGAACTCAACGAAAGGTTCCAGGAGGTCTTTACAATAGAACAGGGAGATGTCACGGTGCTAGAAGAGGTGGCAGCAAACCAGGTGACCTTGGATAGGTTCGAAATTACAAGAGATGAGGTCAAGAAGCACCTATTGGAGCTAGATGTGAGAAAAGCTGTTGTGCCGGATGGAATCTCGCCATGGGTATTGAAAGAGTGTGCAGGAGCACTTTGCTTACCACTCTCCATAGTGTATAGCAGGTCACTAGAAACGGGGGCCCTACCAGAAATATGTAAGACTGCTAATGTAGTACCAATATACAAAAAGGGTGACAGACAAGAGGCACTGAACTACAGGCCAGTGACCTTAACTTGTATACCATGCAAGGTGATGGAGAAGATTGTGAGAAAAAACCTAGTAACACATCTGGAGAGAAGAGACTTTATGACAACCCATCAACATGGGTTCTGGGAGGGTAAATCTTGCCTTACAGGCTTGATAGAATTCTACGATCAGGTGACAAAGATTAAACAAGAAAGAGAAGGGTGGGCAGACTGCATTTTTTTGGACTGTCGGAAAGCCTTTGACACAGTACCCCATAAAAGGTTGATGCATAAGCTGGAGAAACAGGCAGGAGTAACTGGTAGGGCGCTCCAGTGGATAAGGGAGTACCTAAGCAATAGGAAGCAGAGAGTTACAGTGAGGGGTGAGACCTCAGACTGGCGTGAAGTCACCAGTGGAGTCCCACAGGGCTCTGCATGTACTTGGACCTATCCTGTGTCGGGAAATCCGACACCATTTAATATATCATACAAACAGATAATAATTGCTGCTGTATTACCAACAAGTTACCCATAGAAAACGTAACTTGTAGTGGAATTACCGTCTATAGAAAACGGATATCATCACCACATACTATTATATTCTCGACCTATTATGGTGGGAATTATTCTTAAATACATTAGTCTTTGGACTTTACCATCATAAAAACATCTTATATAAATTAACTTAATTATCAATATTAAAGTAGAGTAAATGTGACCCTTCTATCACTTTCTGAAATCTGGACAATGTAAGCCAGGCGTGAGGGAGGAAGGAGGGCACCATTGTTTATACTAGACCAGAGGCACACGGGAGCAAATACGGCTCCTGTTAATTTTACTTGGACGTAGTGTTTGGAAACCAAAGGTGTACCATTATCAACACGCTGTCAACAAATCAAGTTAAGTGTTCTTTCCGAAACCCATGTATCTTTCATTTATGGCCATTAATGTCATTATATAGGGTGACCGGTTAGAGCATGTGGTAGCCTCAAACTAAAGGTAATTAAGCCAGGTCTTCATTGTTCCATGTATAGTGTTTCTCTGATATACTTGTCATATATAGGATTCTGGCTTTACAGCTAGCGCCCTTTTAACAGGTCAAGACGAGGAAGCAAGACTTTGTGCACCAGTTACTGGGTGATGGAGGCTACCTCTAAAGGACAATTTGGTGTCTACACCCTAGTTATACCTGGTGGACTAACCTGCTGTACTATAAGATAAGGAACCTCTTCAATGTATGTAGTTTATTACTGTAGTTTGATTGGCTGCATATATATAAATTAATTTAATATAAACCCCCCCTAATGTGTAGAGGATCGATTTGTGAGATTATGAGATTATTGCAGAAATACAGTCCACTTATCATTATACAAATTGCTATCGAAGTATATAAATTAACGTAAATATAAATTCATATAAATTAAATAAATATAAATCTCACAGGTCGGTTCCCACATCCTGTTTCTGATATACGTAAATGATCTCCCAGAGGGTATAGACTCATTCCTCTCAATGTTTGCTGACGACGCCAAAATTATGAGAAGGATTAAAACAGAGGAGGACAGCTTGAGGCTTCAAGAAGACCTGGACAAGCTGCAGGAATGGTCGAACAAATGGCTGTTAGAGTTTAACCCAAGCAAATGTAATGTAATGAAGATAGGGGTAGGAAGCAGGAGACCAGATACAAGGTACCATTTGGGAGATGAAATACTTCATGAGTCAGAGAGAGAAAAAGACCTGGGGGTTGATATCACGCCAGACCTGTCCCCTGAAGCTCATATCAAGAGAATAACAGCAGCAGCATATGCCAGGTTGGCTAACATAAGAACGGTCTTTAGAAACTTGTGTAAGGAATCTTTCAGAACATTATATACCACATATGTCAGACCAATCCTGGAGTATGCGGCTCCAGCATGGAGCCGCATACTCCAATGTATGTATGTGATGTATGTATGTGATGTAACTATATAACCTGTGCTTGTAAAAGCACCTTCATCACATTCAGTGATTAAGTGCTTAATTGCACACTAGTTTCTCTATCACCTATCTCACCCTGTCAGAGTAAAAGAGACAAATGTATGTGAATGCTTGTGTGTGTGTGTGTATATATGTATGTTTATATGTATATGTATGTATATGTGTACTCACCTAGTTGTGCTTGCGGGGGTTGAGCTTTCTTTTTTGGTCCTGCCTCTCAACTATCAATCAAGTAATGTACAGGTTCCTAGCCTATTGGGCTCTATCATATCTACACTTGAAACTGTGTATGGAGTTAGCCTCCACCACATCACTTCCTAATGCATTCCATTTGTCAACCACTCTGACACTAAAAAAGTTCTTTCTAATATCTCTGTGGCTCATTTGGGCACTCAGTTTCCACCTGTGTCCCCTAGTGCGTAAACAGCCTGTCTTTATCAACCCTGTCAATTCCCTTGAGGATCTTGAATGTGGTGATCATGTCCCCCCTAACTCTTCTGTCTTCCAACGAGTGAGGTTTAATTCTCGTAGTCTCTCCTCGTAGCTCATAATACTAACGTAATAACTAATAACGTAGCTCATGCGTGTGTGTGTGTGTGTGTATGTATATGTATGTGTATAAAGTATATATGGAAGCTGATCAGAATTACATTTCACCTTTGTAAATGCACAAATTCCATTCCATGACACTATGTAAAAGACACTCGAACACTTTATGTAGGGTATGCATAAATCTGTGTATCTATGTATTTACGTATGTAGGTTAGCTTAGCATTTTAAAAGCCCGAATCACCTTCTGTGGTTGATTGTTCAATAAACCCTTGAACTGCATGTTTAACACATCTCTAACCCTGTCCATGAGGAAAAAGAAAATGTATATATGCTGGTTAGCATTGTAAATGTGTGGCCACATCTGTGGTAAAAAAAAAAAACTACCCAACCAGAAGTTAAACTGCCTTCAATCAGTTTACCCACATTGTTTGGAACAGAGGAAGAAAGTTGGATAACTTCTAGAATAAATTTGATGCTGTGGATTCTAAACCCACAATTCCAAACCACCAAATTCACATACCTACAGAGTCAATTAAGGGTGAAGCTGAAAAGGTGGAAGAAAATTTAACCCTAAATAGTGATGACAATGATCTCACAGTTTTGCTCCTTTAGGATAATTATGCCAACATGGAGAGAGCAGTCACACATTTAGTGAAAAAAATTATTTGACTTACTCCCAACTAATGAAACTCGAAGACTTAGGATTGGAGCTTGAGTCATTATTTAAAGCACTAAGCCTTAAGGCTGATATAAATAGTGCTGAGTAGTTAACTAAATTTATCATATGATGCAAATTACCCAGTGGAACACTGGGTAGGTTGTGTTCCCTGTGTAACAGATCTTCCCTGATAGTTCCGGAAATTATGGAAGGTTTACTCTCTTTTGTAAAAAGAAACTAGCAAATGCAGATCGTAAACCAACAACATACCCATAACAAGCAATCAAAGGGTACTCTAAGTACTCCAATAAAATCTAAGCCATCTACCTCCACTTGAAAGTGGAAATATGGCATTGTAGGAACATACATAGTGGGCCCCTCAAAGCCTACAGTCACTGTGTCAACCAAGGCAGTGCCTCTCATAGGTTCTGTAAGCTGAAGGATGTGTTTGTTCTGTGATGAAGGACATTCCATATATCATGCCCAAATTACCCTGGTCGTATTACATGTATAAAGCGACTCAAAGAGTTGCAGAAGTGCACCAGGTGCCTTAGGTAACATGAGACTAATACCTGCACAACCCAACTGCGCACCTGCCTCATGTGCAATAATGGGTCGCACACTCAGTACTCTGTGGGGATATAAAATTAAAGTCCCCAATGCCAAGGTGGAGGAAGACTTCTACTACCGTCCAGTACTGAAAAGTACAACAAGATATAAGAGGCTTATTGACAAAGTCTATGAATAATGCGACTCTCTCAACTGCCCAACTTACCATAAAAAACCAAAGGGCTAATATTAACTATTTTACCTAGGGTCCCTCCAAACATAGGTCACCCAAGAAGTGGCAGATAACCTAAAATTAAACCTGTTACACAGGTGAAACTAACTATAACAGGGTTCCTGACCAACACAGGACACAGAGTCTACAAAGTGTCCAACCATTAGTATGTTTCCGGTTTTGTCTGACCTGTTCAGGCCATCCAAATAGACAAACTCCTATCTGACCTATATGTTCATCATCTTGGGACAACAACCAAATTCCTACAAGAAAAGGCAATTAAGTTGTCTGAAAACAAATTCATGTCTGACTGCTTCACCAACATTGGATTCCTTGTAGGTACAGACTATTACCATAAATTCATCACTGGACAAACTAAAACCCCAAGAATGAGCCTGTTATTGTCTGCGGGAGGCAATTTGTTCAATGACCTAATATTGAGTCTGAATAACCCACCCCTGTAGACAACCATCAAGTCAACCAAGTGAAGGTTGCATGACTAGGTGGAGAAGATTCACCACTTAAGTTCAGAGACATGTCTGAAGACCTGTCTGAACAACTTAGTCCAGATGATGCCTGGCCATGCAAACAATACCTGGACTCAGTTGTCTACAGGGACAATCAATGCTTGGTTAGTCTACCATGAAAGCTTAATCACCCTCAGTTGTCAGTAAATCATTTCATGGCACAAAACCAAATAAGGTTTCAGATGTTGCGCTTTTATTAGACAACCTGACAACCTGAAATTGTCCATACATAATACAACAACAACTCGATAGCAAATTCATCGAAATTGTATCCAATGATAACTCAAAGGGGGGCCACTATTTGCCACACTATGCAATAATGAAAAAATCTACTACTCCACTAAAGAGAGTGGGTAGCAATTAGCATGCAGTGCTTAGGCCAAACAGAATAGTGTATCAGTGAATGACTGCCCTCGAACTGGCCCTAGCCTAACACAAGGTTGTAAGACGTACTGCTAAAGTTCCACATAGGGACTTATAAATACACAACCGAAATAAGTATGGCATTCAATAGGGTAGACCTCCAAGAAGAGGACCTAAATTACACCTGTTCCTATGGATAAAAGATCTAAGTGATAAAAAAGTGATAATTACATACAGGTTTGCATCAGTTTTGTTTGGAGCTACTTCCACACTGTGTTCCAAGCAATCTTAGACACCCATTTGAAGAAGTCCAATAGCCCTAACAAAACTGAAATTACCAATAAATTGTATGTAGATCATGTCCAAGGAATTACCAGCTGTAAAAGGAACTGCTAAACATATATAATGAGCCCAACTGAGAGGTGTTGGGAGCAAATATGCCTCACCACTCATGCATCCAATAATGTAAAATTAAATCAATTGATTGAGACAGAATTTCCCAACTACAAGGTACCTCAGACGAGGAAAATATTAGGAGTCAAATAGGAAACAACATCTGATCTATTTACACTGAAATCGGTGGAACCAGAAACCACCAAACTAACAATGAGGAAACTACTATCCCAAGTCAGTAAACCTTTCGACCCCTTAGGACTATTATGTCCCATATCGATAAAAGGAAAGTTGTTAATTCAGGAATTATGCTATGGCACTGCATCCTATTTAGTCTCCAACAAGCAAACTGCTAGGAGTAAGAATGGTTCATTATCTGACCAAAACCTTAAGCAACATCTACTTAGAAGAAACAGTGGTGTTGTCAGATAAAGAGGCGGTACTACAGTGGGTGCAAAATAATAATGGTAAAACACCTTAAGTGCGCAATCCATAAAAGAAATAAGAGAGTTGTCAGCCGGGTACAAACATACATATGTACCCACAAAAGAGAATCCTGCTGACTATCTCTCAGAGGCCTGACATTGAAATAATTATCCAAAACTGAGATATGGTTCCATGGACCTCAGTGGCTATCCACTGAGGTTCAAATAAAACCAGTAGCATAAAAAATAGAGCTTTTGTTTTATGCACGAATGGTCTAACTTTGATCAAGAAATTAATTTCCTTTTGAATTTTTTTTCAAATAATGGTTCCTTCGCATATGGTATATACTTTTATAAGAAATCAGTGGCCAGAAGAAAAGCCACATGTCATTGTGACTAATGTCACTGCTCCCACTGAGAATCCAGAACCTTTCGATCTTTGGTAACTATCCAACTCAGTACTCTAATGAAAATCAATTACTCAGTTACTCAAAGAGTGCCTAATTTCTTGAGCAAAATGGGTGCTCTGATATATTAGGCAAGGAAGCCCAAATCCAAACTTACTTGAAGACTTTGAGAACCTTCCTGTTAAGGTTCAGGTAAAAAGGTATACATATTCCTCCTATTTTGTCAGCGATTGGTAATTTTAATTACAAACTGTTTCTAGTTCCATTATTATATGTATTAACTTGAAAAAATTTACTGTGAGAAATTCTCAGGATTTTGTAAAGAACTTTCCTCGTTGATTTTTGAGTTTCCAACTATAATGGCTAGTTTTGATGTAGAATCACTCTTCCTTTGAATTACTATTCCTCTGTTGGAAAATATTGACATTTGTGTAAACCATCTATTTCCTGACACTAATTTAGGGTAAGATTTTCTAATAAGATATTTAGATGATTGTTAGAATTGGCAATTAAAGACTGTTTTTATGTTTAACTAGCAGTACCCACCACTAGTTGCTGTGGCTCAGTCTGGTTAAAAGGGAAAGAAAGAAAAGAGACAGCGCACGTTTCTAATATGTTAATTTTCACAATGTTTGTGGGTATACAATGTTTTTTGTTGTTCCATTTTCTATGGAGATATAGAGATTGTATGGTTTGCCGGCTCTAGAACACGAAACATATAATTGTCCATGTGAGAAACAATCCGTATATAGATATAAACTGCACAATTCTAAAGATTGGCCCTGAGCTTTGTTGATGATGATTGCAAACGCACATCGAATTGGAAATTTCAATCTCTTAAATTGAAGTTGCATATCTGTTTGAATCATAGGAATGCGTGGAATGTTGACATCTTCCCCTTTGAAAGCTCTGTCAAGATTGTTGTTTCTACGACGTCGCTAATTAATTTTTTACTGCAAGGCGTGGCATTGCAAATTTTTGGCTGGTTGATATTTCGCAACATAATAACTGGCAAGCCGATTTTCAACTGCTGTATGTGTGATGCTATCGGTGGCAGATCGAGTGAATTAAAAAATTGTTGGATAATTAACCGCTTCAGTTGCTTTCTCATCAGTGTCGACAGATTTGTATGTGACTGCCTCGCTTTGTATGTTAGAGAGAATAATATTATTAAGGTCATAGATGTCTTTGTTCTTGGCTGCAAGAATAGCTCGATCACTCAGCCAATCATGAGTCCTATAACTGGTTTGAATATTGGGAAATACTTTTTTCAACCAATTCTTCTTTTGACGTCACTAAATTGCAGAAGTTATGTGGTTCCAAGGGGTTGTCATAGCCAGGGGGTGGTAATGGGGGACGAGCTCCCATGACCTATAAAATGCTCCTATACGGCATGCGTCTCAAATAGCCTCTGACAACCAAGTCCAACTCCTGGCCTGCACGGGTGGCTTAGTCTAAGTCCGGCGGAACTGCTTTTACCGACAGGAGAAGGGGCGAGGGCGTGCCTCTGGCGCCTTAAAACCAGCTGCTCCGGGTAGATGGGACTCGATAGCCTGGGAAAGCAGCCCATCTAGGGGAAGGAAACCACTGATTTTAAACCTCCGCTGCCTTGCGGCCATACCCTTTTTTGGGGAAGGCTTCAGGAGTCAACCTCGAGGAAAAATCAGGAGTTGGAGCCCCTAAGGCAGTTCGTTGTTGACGTCGACCTAGTTCTGGCAGCTCCTGCGACGTTGCTGGAACCATGCGTATTGGCATTTGCCTTTCTATTGGATAATTTCAGCAACGTGGAGAGGGGGGACCTGCTGCATGGGTAACAGCTTCTCCTCCATATCTACCTACCCAGGCTTTGTGCCCTGGAGAGGACACTCCAGCTTCGCCTCACAGCGTCGAACCAACACGGAAAGCGACAGTCTACCGGTTTTAAGTCTTCTGCTCGATTGGCGAAGAGTGTGACGCCAGGGGTTGCTTCCGACGGTGGGAGGGGTCATCGCGCCCCACTGGGCAGCTACCGCCCGTCTCAAGCTGGGCAAACCCCAGCCAATAAGGTGTTGCCTCGCCACGGTCCGTTAACCTCACTGGGTGCGTGGGGTTTAGGGTGAAAACCGACAAGCGGCCCGACGACTTTGCACCAAGCAATACCAAACCATAGAAGAAAATATAAACTGCCCTAAAGCTGGGCACATGGAACGTCAGGACACTGACACCAGGTTTCTCTGACGACCTGCAAGAAATCAATGATGCCCGAAAAACAGCAATCTTCGATAGGGAGCTGAGCAAGCTGCAGATATATATTGTTGCTCTCCAAGAGACCAGGCTCCCAGGATCAGGATCTGTGAGAGAGAGGACCTTCTCTTTCTTTTGGCAAAGAAAACCTCCAGATGAGACCAGAGAAAATGGTGTGGGATTTGCCGTCAGGAATGCACTGTTGGGACACATTATGCCACTGATGGGGGAAACCGAACGAATTCTGTCTCTGCAACTGTACTCCCAAACAGGACCAGTCAATGTAATTAGTGCATATGCACCAACCCTGACTTCTCCAGCAGAGGCAAAGGAAAAATTCTACGATGACCTCAACAGAGTCATAGCGAGAATCCCTGTAAAGGAGCCACTGTTCATCCTCGGCGACTTCAACGCCAGAGTGGGTGCCGAGCACAACATTTGGCCCACTTGTCTGGGTCAATTCGGCATAGGAAGGATGAATGAGAACGGGCAACGTCTGCTAGAACTCTGCTGCCTTCATGGTCTTTGTGTCACCAACACGTTCTTCGGCACAAAGCCTCAACACCGAGTATCTTGGAGACACCCCAGATCCAAGCACTGGCACCAGCTTGACCTGATTCTTACCAGGCGTGCAAGTCTACCCAGTGTCAAGATTACGCGTAGCTACCAGAGTGCTGTCTGTGACACCGACCACTCCCTGGTATGTAGCAGGGTCAAGATGCAACCAAAGAAGATTCATCACTCGAAAAAGGCGGACAGACCTCGCATCGACACCACCAAGACCCTCAACCAGGACAAGGTGGAAGATTTTGCACACGTGCTCGAGGAAGCTCTCCCTGGTTCAGCTGGGGTCACTGCCTGTAAAAGATGGGGGCACTTCAGAGACGCTGTGTTCAACGCTGCCATTTCCACCTTTGGCAAGAAGACCAGCAGGTCGGCAGACTGGTTCGAGGCTCACTCGGAAGAGATGACACCTGTAATCGAAGAGAAGAGAAACGCCTTGGCAGCCTACAAAGCCTGCCCAAGTCAGCGCAACTTACATCCTTCGAGCCGTCCACTGCAAAGTGCAGCAGAGCGCCAGGCGATGTGCCAACAACTATTGGCTCCAGCTCTGCTCCCAGATACAGACTGCAGCGGATACAGGCAATGTAAGGGGAATGTATGACGGCATCAAGCAGGTCCTCGGCCCAATCCAGAGGAAGACCGCTCCTCTGAAATCTGCCACTGGCGAGGTGATTCAGGACCAGACACTGCAGCTGAAGCACTGGGTCAAGCACTACTCTGAGCTATACGCCAGGGACAATGTGGTCACCGAAGATGCTCTGAGCGCCATTGAGTGTCTGCCTGTGTTAATGGAGCTCGACAGCGAACCGACCCTGGAAGAACTCAGCGATGCCCTAGACTCCCTTGTTTCTGGTAAAGCTCCTGGCAAAGATGGCATTCCTGCTGAGACCTTGAAGTGCTGCAGAGGTAGCCTGCTCATGGAGCTGCATGAAATTCTCTGCCTCTGCTGGAAGAAGGAGAGGTGCCACAGGACATGAGGGATGCCAACATCGTCACACTGTATAAGAATAAAGGGGACAGGGGCGACTGCAACAACTACCGTGGAATCTCCCTCCTCAGTATTGTCGGAAAGCTGTTTGCTCGAGTCGCATTGAAGAGGCTCCAAGTACTTGCAGAGAGAGTCAATCCAGAATCACAATGCGGATTCAGAGCTGGCAGGTCCACCATCGACATGGTCTTTTCCCTCAGACAACTGCAGGAGAAATGCAGGGAACAGAAGCAGCCACTCTTCGTAGCCTTCATAGATCTGACGAAGGCCTTCGACCTCGTCAGCAGGGATGGCCTGTTCAAGATCCTCCCCAAGATCGGATGCCCACCCAGGCTCCTCAGCATCATCAGATCCTTCCATGAGAACATGAGGGGCACCGTGGTCTTTGATGACCTAACATCAGACGCCTTTGACATCCGAAGTGGAGTAAAGCAGGGCTGCGTCCTGGCTCCAACCCTATTCGGGATTTTCTCCGCAGTTATGCTGCGGCACGCCTTCGGATCTGTCACGGAAGGCATTTACCTCCGGACCAGGTCGGATGGAAAGCTCTTTAACCTCGCCAGGCTGAGAGCCAAGACGAAGGTTCGGCTGAGGTGTCTGCGCGACTTCCTTTTTGCCGACGACGCAGCAGTCACTGCCCACTGAGCTGAAGACCTCCAACGGCTCATAACCCGCTTCAGCGAGGCCTCTCAGGTTTTCGGACTCACCATCAGTCTGAAGAAAACACAAGTCATGGGACAAGGAGTGGACTCCCCACCTGACATCGGCATCTCTGATTCCAAACTGGAAGTCGTTCACGACTTCGTGTACCTGGGCTCCACAATCTCTGACTCCCTCTCTCTTGATACGGAGCTAAACAAACGCATTGGTAAGGCATCTACTACCATGTCCAGACTGACAAAGAGGGTGTGGGCCAACAATAGGCTAACTGAGTATACTATGATTCAGGTTTACAGATCCTGTGTCCTGAGCACTCTCCTTTATGGCAGTGAGTCTTGGACACTCCGAGCCCGTCAGGAAAGACAGCTGAATGCCTACCACATGCGCTGCCTTATACACATCTTGGACATCACCTGGCAGGACAAGGTGACAAACAACGTCTTGGGGAGAGCAAGAATTACCAGCATGTACACAATGCTGAAACAGAGACGAATGCGTTGGCTCGGGCACGTTGTGCGAATGGGCGACGGCAGGATCCCCAAGGATCTCCTGTACGGAGAGCTGAGGCAGGGAAAGCGTCCAACAGGCAAGCCCCAGCTACGGTACAAAGACGTATGCAAAAGGGACCTGAAAGCCATGGACGTCGATCTTCTATATGGGAGACACTGGCTGCAGACCGTTCAGCCTGGAGGCAGTCTGTTCAAAGAGGTCTCTCCAAGTTCGAGGAGTCACTTGCCAAGGAATCGGAGGCAAAGAGACAGAGAAGGAAAGCCGGTAGCAGGAAGACAGACCAGAATCGGACTTCGTTTGTGCTCGGTGTGGGATGGACTGCCACTCTCGGATTGGCCTCATCAGTCACACCAGACGCTGCACCAGGATTGACAACTAGGGTGCAACTCCATAGTCTCCCGAGACTGAAGGATGCCTACTACTATGTGGCAATGAAAATCATCCTGAGGTGAGATCAACCGTCACGTTTACATTCCCAATTTCCAGAAATTGATGTGAGAATATCTCAGCTGATGGATCATTTTGCAGCTGAACACGAATATTTGGAATTAATTTTAACGTCTATACGTGAGGCCACAAATTAGAGTATTTAAAGCAAGCATTTATTTCATCCGCTGGTGTCGATCGAGGAATTACAGATAATGTTTGCCTGAAATCTCCTGGAAGCAATATTATTGTGTTCCCAAATGGTCTGATGTTTCCACACAAATCTTGCAATGATCGATCAATAGCCTCGAGCGATTTTTTGTGGGGCATTTTGCAATCATTTCTCCCATAACTCTGTTGGAGATGAAAGAGAGCAAGTGCTTAATACGATTGCAAACAATGCACGAATTTGAATTGGATGCGATGTGTTGGTCGCGTCATTAATGCATACGTCCCATAGTCAGTCGTTCTCCAATATATTCAGAGCTTGACATGCACTACGGGAAGTGGCCTGTGTTACGCCGTTGACAACTCTCAATTGCTGGAAAGACGTTGGACCGAGCACATTTACAACAACATGTGAAGAAAGAAGCATTCATCCTGATAAGGATGCACGGCATACAGTCTGCCTATAGCAGTTTATTTGAATATGTCAGGTTGTCCGTCGACTCGCTCTCCTCGTTTACGTCGTTCAAATGATTTTCTACAGGCATTCCTTGTTTAATACGTACACACTTCCGAAGACAACAGTGTTTTTGCAAACCCGTTATTTTGACATAACGTGAAGAAAGCAGTTAACGTTATAGCCGGTGGAGTCATAGCTGTTTGTTGCACATTTACAGCTGTGAAATAAACGTGTTGTCCATTTTCATGTTTTCAAAATAAAAACAAAAAATACTAACGATATTTTTCAATTCAAAAGCAGATCAATCGACAGAGCTCAATTTCACCACCAATTGCACTGAAAAATAAGAAGAAAAATTAAAAAACGAAATGAAAAACAATGAAAAATGAAGCAAATAAACTATACCCCAACACAGCTCAATTCTAATGCAATGTCACACAATATAATTAAATAAAAATGAAAATAAATCAAAATCTATAAAATTTAATTTTTCAATGCAATTGGAAACATTGAAATGGAATCGTAACATTTTGAATAGCTTGTGTTAGTCTTATGTGCAACAGATGGCGTTGTTTAAAAAAAACATGTTTTACCTGCCAAAGGTGTGGCATCTAAATAGCAGATTATAAAAACAAGCACGTATTCGAATGGAACGTTGTGTCAAAATTTCAGAGCAATCGGTGAAGACCTTTCGGAGATTAATGCGTGTGTTTCTCCTACATCCTACAGATGGCGCCGTTTTTAAAAAATGCCTGTTTTTTCCTGCCTTAGGTGAGACATGTATATAGTAGGTATATAAAAAAACAATTGCCTATTCCAATGCAACGTTGTGTCAAAATTTCAAAGCAATCGTTAAAGAGGTTTTGAAGATTTCCCTCACATGAAAAATACACGAAAAAAAAGTTTTTTAAAAAAGCATGTTTTTTCCGTCACAGAGGTGATATTGATATAGTATGTATATAAAAACTGCACGATTCTAATGAAACGATGTGTGAAAGTTTCAAAGCAATCGGTGAAGAACTTTCGGAGATTAGCGATTTTGAGCAAACGAACATATCCATTTTTATTTATATAGATAATAAATATTATAAACAAATTGATGGAGTAGCAATGGGTTTCCATTACGCCCTGCACTTGCTCAACCCGTTCTCGCACTTTCGTATAGTCAATATTGACTTATTAAATACGTGCATATGTGACATACTAAGCATACTAGTTTACCTTGAAAAGCTTTATAGAAAACACCGTCCTTACCTAACCTTCTTAGTATGTTAAGATAAGCATCGTATTGCTTCGTAATTACAATTATTACTTAACCTATTATAGGTATAGGTTAAGTAATAATTGTAATTATGAAGCAATAAGATGCTTATCTTAACATACTAAGAAGGTTAGGTATGGTCGGTGTTTTCTATGAAGCTTTTTAAGGTAAACTAGTATGCTTAGTATGTCACATATGCACGTATTTAATAAGTCAATATTGACTGCAGAAAGTGAGAGAACGAGTTGACTTACTAATGCTTTTTTGAGTTTCCAAGAGAGAAATTGGCTTGATAAATGTCCTTTGGAATTTAAATCAGTCTAGTATCAGAGACATGTAGATGACACTTTTGTGTTATTTAAGGACCAATGTCATATTGAGAAATTTAGAGAGTATCTTAATGCACAACATTGTATATATGTTTCACTGCAGAGTGTGAAGTGATAATTCGTTGTCGTTTCTTGATGTCAAAGTGGATAACCTTAATGGGTTTAACACTAATGTTTACAGAAAGGCAACTTTTTCTTGTTTAGGTTTAAATTTTAATTCTTTTGTTCCAGATATTTGCTAGAAAAATACAATTAATACTCTATTGAATAGAGCCTTTGTTTTGTGCTCGAATTGGTCTAACTTTGATCAAGGAATTAATTTCCTTTTTTATTTTTTTTCAAATAATGGTTATCCTTCACATATGGCATATACTTCTATAAGAAATTTCTTAAACAACAAGTTTCACCAATCTTGTAAGATTACTACAGTAGAAAGGGATATTAAATTATTAAATTGCCCTCTTACAGAACTATTAGTTTTTCTGTTAGAAGTCGATTGAGGAAACTTTTACAGCATTTGTTATCCTCAAGTAGACATTTTATTTATTTTGTCAATAAAAATACCATACGCTCCTATTTTAATTTTAAATATAAAGGGCCTACCCCCTGTGCTCTAGTATCATAATTATGTACAATTGTTCACCAGTAATGCTGGATACATCCGGAGTTCAAATCGAAACTTTAACACTAGGATACTTTCGCACCAGGGAGTATCCTTTAGATATAAGGACACTGGAGTCCTTATATCTATCTGGGAGCTGCGGCCTCTGTATAATAGCAACATTCCGGCTGTTTAATTGTGCACTGTATAATGCACAGTAGGCCTTGTAATTTGATTTAAAGTTCATGCTGGCGTTTTTTTTTCTTTAGCTCACGATGATTTTTATTTTTAATTGTTTCAAGTGCTGATATTGTACACTGTTATAGTCCATTAATTAAGTCGAACAATAATTTTTGGGTGCCTAGTTTGGTTTGATATTTATGTTTTCATAAGATTTTCGCTAGTATTTTACAATTGTTTTCTATTTTGCTTGTGTTTTATATAATTTTTTTGTATGTGTGAAGTCATTTTTATAATTATTGCATTAGTGTTGATTATCCATGTGTTAATTATCAAGTTTAAATTTTTTCATCACTTCACGTAAGTTTTAACATGTTGTTTGTTTCATTAGTTTGTAATTAATAATTTTTTTAATTAGCTTCTTTACCCATGTGAGAGTTATAAAGTCTTATTCAGGTTGATCATTTTAAGTATGTTTAAGTGCTTTGTTTTATAACTAGTGACCTTTGATATATCTTTTCTTCTGATAAGTAATCTGATTCAGTATGAGTTCTTTGTTTGCTAGTTATTTTATTGTTACTTCTTGTTTTTTCTTTCAGAACTGATTATGAATACGAGAAGTACTTGAAATGTCATGCCTTTTAAAGTAAAGAATCTGAAACAAGATATTTATTATGTCAATGGTTTTCCTATTCATTTAAAATTAGGATTCCCGAAGGGAGCATTGTGACAGTGTGAGACCACGAAGGAAGAATTGAAATAGGAATTTCCTTAGGTACTTTCGTATTTAATAATACATCTTCAGAAGATGAATTTCCTTCTTTCAATTTCCTTTCCTTCAAACTTCCAAAAAATTCAGTGGATAACAAAGTTTGAGACCAATAGAATCAATATTCTTAAACTCTTCCCCTAAGAATTTGCCGTATCAAAATTTGTTGTACATATTTTAATAATATATGCAGTGAGAAAATTCACCCGATGAATGTGTTATGTTTACCCTATTTTTCTTGGTCTGAAAATATAGTAAAGCTTTGAAACACTTTTTGATATACATGAATCGTTTCGTTAAAAAAATACTTTTGGAAAACTATTTTTTTTTTTTTTTTTTTTTTTTTTTTTTTTTTTTTTTTTTTTTTGTGATATATACAAGAGTTGTTACATTCTTGTACAGCCACTAGTACGCGTAGCGTTTCGGGCAAGTCCTTAATCCTATTAGTTATAGTATAATTATTAGTTATAAATAGTTCTCGTAATGATAATTGTGTCATTTATAAAATACATATATTAAATATAAAATTGTCTTGAGTGGCATGGCATAGCTTGAACAAGCTTGAATGGGTCCCAAGCCAATATGCAACTGAAAACTTAACACCCCAGAAGGATTCAAACGCAGACAGCCATGAGTGCTATGCATCTTGGCGTACCTGGTACCTTAACCACTAGACCAAACGACTGTACAAAAATCTTGGTATTCGTGAGACTATTTATCCAAGTTCTGACAGGGCTCGGTGGTCAACTTGGGCATAGATATTTCTTTGAATCACCTCACTTGGGGGGCCTCGTGAGCAACACAAATGCGAACAAGCTTGTATGGGTCCCAAGCCAATAAGTAACTAAAAATCTAACACCCCAGAAGGATTCGAACCGAGACAGCAAGGACCGCTATGCACACACAGAGATCACACTAACGTGATGCATCAAATGAACAAATCCACAAGGGCCGTGACGAGGATTCGAACCTGCGTCCGGGAGCATCCCAGACACAGCCTTAATCGACTGAGCTACGACTGGGTTAAAAGGGTTGAAACCGAAGTTCTACTGAAATTACTGGATCCCGTAGCCTCTCCGAGGCACAAACCAGGCTTTTACACAACCCCCCCCCCTGCACCCGAGCTGTGTCAATAGGCCGTTCTCCCTCTTCGCCCTTACACCATAACTCCTTCAAGAGGAAGGAAGTAAGCAGGCGTATCTGTTGTGGAGCCTGCCAGACGGGTCTATGTACTCAAGTCAGGACTAGAAGAAGCCTTGTGAAGCAGTCCTATAGCGATTTTTGTCGGTGGCCTGTGTGAGCGCCATGTTGAGGGCCAGTGAATGGCCCTCAACATAGGTCATTCGTCATAGTGGGTCATTCGTCAATGGCACTACGTCATAGATCCCTGAGGTTTGTGTAGGAGAACTGCACAAAATGTTGCAGAGAACTGCAACGTTTGTGTTGGAGAATTTTATAGCGGGATAATTTTTAGCAAGAGGAGGAGGAGAAGAATGGTCAAAAATTACCAGACTCTACCACCAACTCGGTCAAATGCTAGAGAGGACGCAAACACAGTGACCTCCTTACCAGAGCCTCAGATGTTAACATCAAGTAAGGCATCCAGCACTTCCACTAACACGATAACATCATTTATATTTGCCAACATCCAGGGTATAAAAACACGCAAATCCAACAAAGTTCACTTTATAGATGGTCTCCTTCGTGAGGCAAATGCAGTGTTTGCAGCCCTAACAGAAACCCACACAAAGGACGTCCGTGATGGTGAACAACTTGAGAGTCGTACCCTATCTCAAGAACGGCGAAGGTTAGATAGAGAAATAGAAACAATTGAACTCAAGCTACAAGAATCATGCAAAACCCAGGAGAGACAAAGAGAGCAAAAGGCCATCAGTGAAATAGAGAGAAATCCGAAATATTTTTTCTCCTATGCAAAATCAAGATCAAAAACCACATCTAGTATCGGGCCCCTGCGAAAGGGAGATGGAACTTTCACCGATGACAACAAAGAAATGAGCGAGCTACTGAGGAAGCAATACGACTCTGTTTTCAGTGAGCCATTAAACGCACTAAAGATTGATAACCCAAATGAATTTTTCATGGATATGATACCAACATCAAATCATATATCAGACGTCCTTTCACCAAATATTCTTTTTCCCATGTATCTTGTTCCTTTTTTGAGTGTCTCCCAAACAGGTAACTGGCTGACCAAAAACCATCGGAGAAGAATGAGAGGAGCCCCCGTTTCTTCCCCACTTAACGAGAGACGGAGTGATTCCCGGAAATACTAACGAGCGGCAGAGTAGCCAAGCAGCAGTTTCATGGAACTACCACATTAGGACTGCAGACGGCTTAAAAACCCGCACCGTCCAGGTTTCGCAAAAAGCACTGAACAAGGTCCCGAATAATACGGACCCCCGTGTGTCAAAACCCCAGGTAGTGGACCTGAGGCGCCACCACACGAGACAACCTGCAACTACAAGGTAAACACGACCCCGTTAACTCACACAGTACAGTGCTAATGTACTTCGGCTCTAACACAGTGCTTTTCAGATTCCACGGTGGAGTGCCAACAGGTCCGGCCTATACACAAAACGCACCCAGGACTGCACAGCACAGAGGTGCCCCCATAGCCCAGTGACGGATGACACATACTCAAAACGGCGTAAGGTAAGAACCCTATTACCTAGTCTTATGTGGACCTTCAAACTGGTGAGATCCTCAGGTATAAAACACCCCATGGACCCAGCCGACCGGTTTCAGCAAAAAACTCCACTGATGTTGCTCCTGACGTGCCTAACCAACCTAGGTCCCCGGGACAAGACGTTTTTTCAGGTAGACCTCTCTGGATAATTCTACATGATGATACCACCGGCGTACCTAACCATCCTAGGTGCCCGGAACAGTGGGTTATCAGGCGAGTTTCCCTGTACAGTGGCAGGGGGGAGGGAAACGAGGTTGAGTAGAGACCCCACAAACGGTAACTCCATATTCATCAAGAACTGTAAAAAAACACTATCGCAGGCCCTCCACATTCTGTGGAGACAAAGCCTAGAATCTAACTCTGCTTTTTGGGGAACATGAAATTGAATCACAAGAAGGTGTCCAACAAGGTGACCCCCTTGCTCCTTTTCTGTTCTACCTAGTTATCAAGGAAGTCACCGATAACCTGTCCAGTGAGCTCAACATTTGGTTTTTGGATGATGGTACTCTAGCCGGCTCCCCAGCCTCACTCTTGGACGACATAAGAATAATCCAGGAGCAAGGAGCAAGCCTAGGCCTCACCCTGAACCCTTCCAAGTGCGAAATAACCTCCACCAACCAGCACATAATAGAGCAAATAAAGGTTGTTTTGCCTGACATTCATACAACCAACCCTGAGGACAGCACACTCCTAGGTGCTCCTCTTGGAAGGAATGCCATCGACGGGGTCCTCGGTAAGAAGATCACTGACCTGAAGAGGTTGAACGAGAGGATTGAAGACATCGATGATCATGATGCACTTTATCTCATCACCAGATGCTTGTCCCTCCCCAGGCTGACCTACTTTCTAAGATGTTCGCCATCTTTCAGCAATATTAAATTAGAAGAGTATGACAGCTTGCTGAAATCAACACTAGAAAAAGCCCTCAATATTTCCCTCAGCGACTCACAGTGGAAACAGGCCTCCCTTCCTGTTAGACTCGGGGGCCTTGGCGTGCGCACAGCAACACAAATTGCTGTACCAGCGTTCCTGTCCTCTTCAGTGGGGTCTGACAACTTGGTGAAGGAAATCCTACCTGAGCACCTAGTTCAACAGGCAAGGGTGCATGATCCCAGCTTCGCAGACTGCACAACCAAATGGGTTTCTCTCGCAGGACCAGCACCCCAACCACCGCCTTCTGAAGCCCATAAGCAATCCAGCTGGGATCGCCCCATTGCCGACCAAGAAGCTGCAACTTTGCTGGAAGCTGCGACAACACCACATGACACTGCCCGACTTAGAGCTGTAGCAGCTCCCAATGCAGGTGATTTCCTATTAGCAACCCCAATGTCAGCAACCGGCACCCGTCTCACACCGCAGGCCCTCCGAATTGCCGTGGCTCTCCGCCTAGCTGCCCCAATCCACACCGATTACAGGTGTATTTGCGGCGAGGCAGAGGCCGACAGATATGGACAGCATGGCCATCTTTGCCAAAGGACGGGAGGATGGCATGCAAGACACGGCGAGGTTAATGACATTATTAAGAGAAGCCTTACCACAGCCGGTTGTCCAGCAGAGAGAGAGCCCCGTTACCTAATGTCCCGCAACTCTGATGAGCCTGTCGGTCGCCCAGACGGAATTACGGTGAACCCCTGGAAGAATGGTAGACAGTTGGTGTGGGACTACACTTGCGTTTCAACTTTAGCCAATACCTATGTTGACTTCAGCGCTACACAAGCAGGAGGAGCTGCCAATCACCGGGAAGCGGCCAAGTCACGTAAATACAGAGACCTTGAGCACCACTACAATTTTGTCCCCCATTGCCACAGAGACACTTGGTGCCTGGGGTAAAAGTGCTGCTAGCTTTTTGAAGGAGTTGGGGTCTAAGCTAATCGAAACAACTAGAGACCCTAGAGCTGCCAGTTTTCTTTTTCAGTGCCTTAGTGTGGCAATCCAGAGAGGAAATGCTCACTGCATCCACGGTTCCTGCCCGCCATCTGAGGAGCTGGAGGAGCTGTTCAACTTGTGACAAGCAGCCTTGTACCCTGCATGTAATCAATATTGTAACTTTTTTTGTGTTATGACATTTTCAAATAAAGTTAGATAAATATACACACTTAACAAAAGAATAGGGGTGGTAGGAGAAGAAAATATCAAAGTGTTCAGTGAGGATCCACAAGGTCTTCTCTGAGTACTCTTTATTTTCTTCTTGTATATATCTATATATATATATATATATACATATATATATATATATATATATATATATATATATATATATATATATATATATATATATATATATATATATATATATATATATATATATATATGTATATGTATATATATATATATACAAGAAGAAAATAAAGAGTACTCAGAGAAGACCTTGTGGATCCTCACTGAACACTTTGATATTTTCTTCTCCTACCACCCCTATTCTTTTGTTAAGTGTGTATATTTATCTAACTTTATTTGAAAATGTCATAACACAAAAAAAGTTACAATATTGATTACATGCAGGGTACAAGGCTGCTTGTCACAAGTTGAACAGCTCCTCCAGCTCCTCAGATGGCGGGCAGGAACCGTGGATGCAGTGAGCATTTCCTCTCTGGATTGCCACACTAAGGCACTGAAAAAGAAAACTGGCAGCTCTAGGGTCTCTAGTTGTTTCGATTAGCTTAGACCCCAACTCCTTCAAAAAGCTAGCAGCACTTTTACCCCAGGCACCAAGTGTCTCTGTGGCAATGGGGGACAAAATTGTAGTGGTGCTCAAGGTCTCTGTATTTACGTGACTTGGCCGCTTCCCGGTGATTGGCAGCTCCTCCTGCTTGTGTAGCGCTGAAGTCAACATAGGTATTGGCTAAAGTTGAAACGCAAGTGTAGTCCCACACCAACTGTCTACCATTCTTCCAGGGGTTCACCGTAATTCCGTCTGGGCGACCCGACAGGCTCATCAGAGTTGCGGGACATTAGGTAACGGGGCTCTCTCTCTGCTGGACAACCGGCTGTGGTAAGGCTTCTCTAATAATGTCATTAACCTCGCCGTGTCTTGCATGCCATCCTCCCGTCCTTTGGCAAAGATGGCCATTGCTGTCCATATCTGTCGGCCTCTGCCTCGCCGCAAATACACCTGTAATCGGTGTGGATTGGGGCAGCTAGGCGGAGAGCCACGGCAATTCGGAGGGCCTGCGGTGTTGAGACGGGTGCCGGTTGCTGACATTGGGGTTGCTAATAGGAAATCACTGCATTGGGAGCTGCTACAGCTCTAAGTCGGGCAGTGTCATGTGGTGTTGTCGCAGCTTCCAGCAAAGTTGCAGCTTCTTGGTCGGCAATGGGGCGATCCCAGCTGGGATTGCTTATGGGCTTTCAGAAGGCGGTGGTTGGGGTGCTGGTCTGCGAGAGAAACCCATTTGGTTGTGCAGTCTGCGAAGCTGGGATCATGCACCCTTGCCTGTTGAACTAGGTGCTCAGGTAGGATTTCCTTCACCAAGTTGTCAGACCCCACTGAAGAGGACAGGAACGCTGGTACAGCAATTTGTGTTGCTGTGCGCACGCCAAGGCCCCCGATGTCTAACAGGAAGGGAGGCTGTTTCCACTGTGAGTCGCTGAGGGAAATATTGAGGGCTTTTTCTAGTGTTGATTTCAGCAAGCTGTCATACTCTTCTAATTTAATATTGCTGAAAAGATGGCGAACATCTTAGAAAGTAGGTCAGCCTGGGGAGGGACAAGCATCTGGTGATGAGATAAAGTGCATCATGATCATCGATGTCTTCAATCCTCTCGTTCAACCTCTTCAGGTCAGTGATCTTCTTACCGAGGACCCCGTCGATGGCATTCCTTCCAAGAGGAGCACCTAGGAGTGTGCTGTCCTCAGGGTTGGTTGTATGAATGTCAGGCAAAACAACCTTTATTTGCTCTATTATGTGCTGGTTGGTGGAGGTTTATTCGCACTTGGAAGGGTTCAGGGTGAGGCCTAGGCTTGCTCCTTGCTCCTGGATTATTCTTATGTCGTCCAAGAGTGAGGCTGGGGAGCCGGCTAGAGTACCATCATCCAAAAACCAAATGTTGAGCTCACTGGACAGGTTATCGGTGACTTCCTTGATAAACTAGGTAGAACAGAAAAGGAGCAAGGGGGTCACCTTGTTGGACACCTTCTTGTGATTCAATTTCATGTTCCCCAAAAAGCAGAGTTTTAGATCTAGGCTTTGTCTCCACAGAATGTGGAGGGCCTGCGATAGTGTTTTTTTACAGTTCTTGATGAATATGGCGTTACCGTTTGTGGGGTCTCTACTCAACCTCGTTTCCCTCCCCCCCTGCCACTGTACAGGGAAACTCGCCTGATAACCCACTTGTTCCGGGCACCTAGGATGGTTAGGTACGCCGGTGGTATCATCATGTAGAATTATCCCAGAGAGGTCTACCTGAAAAAACGTCTTGTCCCGGGGACCTAGGTTGGTTAGGCACCGTCAGGAGCCAACATCAGTGGAGTTTTTTGCTGAAACCGGTCGGCTGGGTCCATGGGGTGTTTTATACCTGAGGATCTCACCAGTTTGAAGGTCCACATAAGACTAGGTAATAGGGTTCTTACCTTACGCGTTTTGAGTATGTGTCATCCGTCACTGGGCTATGGGGGCACCTCTGTGCTGTGCAGTCCTGGGTGCGTTTTGTGTATAGGCCGGACCTGTTGGCACTCCACCGTGGAATCTGAAAAGCACTGTGTTAGAGCCGAAGTACATTAGCACTGTACTGTGTGAGTTAACGGGGTCGTGTTTACCTTGTAGTTGCAGGTTGTCTCGTGTGGTGGCGCCTCAGGTTCCACTACCTGGGGTTTTGACACACGGGGGGTCCGTATTATTCGGGACCTTGTTCAGTGCTTTTTTGCGAAACCTGGACGGTGCGGGTTTTTAAGCCGTCTGCAGTCCTAATGTGGTAGTTCCATGAAACTGCTGCTTGGCTACTCTGCCCGCTCGTTAGTATTTCGGGAATCACTCCGTCTCTCGTTAAGTGGGGAAGAAACGGGGGCTCCTCTCATTCTTCTCCGATGGTTTTTGGTCAGCCAGTTACCTGTTTGGGAGACACTCAAAAAAGGAACAAGATACATGGGAAAAGAATATTTGGTGAAAGGACGTCTGATATATGATTTGATGTTGGTATCATATCCATGAAAAATTCATTTGGGTTATCAATCTTTAGTGCGTTTAATGGCTCACTGAAAACAGAGTCGTATTGCTTCCTCAGTAGCTCGCTCATTTCTTTGTTGTCATCGGTGAAAGTTCCATCTCCCTTTCGCAGGGGCCCGATACTAGATGTGGTTTTTGATCTTGATTTTGCATAGGAGAAAAATATTTCGGATTTCTCTCTATTTCACTGATGGCCTTTTGCTCTCTTTGTCTCTCCTGGGTTTTGCATGATTCTTGTAGCTTGAGTTCAATTGTTTCTATTTCTCTATCTAACCTTCGCCGTTCTTGAGATAGGGTACGACTCTCAAGTTGTTCACCATCACGGACGTCCTTTTGTGTGGGTTTCTGTTAGGGCTGCAAACACTGCATTTGCCTCACGAAGGAGACCATCTATAAAGTGAACTTTGTTGGATTTGCGTGTTTTTATACCCTGGATGTTGGCAAATATAAATGATGTTATCGTGTTAGTGGAAGTGCTGGATGCCTTACTTGATGTTAACATCTGAGGCTCTGGTAAGGAGGTCACTGTGTTTGCGTCCTCTCTAGCATTTGACCGAGTTGGTGGTAGAGTCTGGTAATTTTTGACCATTCTTCTCCTCCTCCTCTTGCTAAAAATTATCCGCTATAAAATTCTCCAACACAAACGTTGCAGTTCTCTGCAACATTTTGTGCAGTTCTCCTACACAAACCTCAGGGATCTATGACGTAGTGCCATTGACGAATGACCCACTATGACGAATGACCTATGTTGAGGGCCATTCACTGGCCCTCAACATGGCGCTCACACAGGCCACCGACAAAAATCGCTATAGGACTGCTTCACAAGGCTTCTTCTAGTCCTGACTTGAGTACATAGACCCGTCTGGCAGGCTCCACAACAGATACGCCTGCCTTACTTCCTTCCTCTTGAAGGAGTTATGGTGTAAGGGCGAAGAGGGAGAACGGCCTATTGACACAGCTCGGGTGCAGGGGGGGGGGTTGTGTAAAAGCCTGGTTTGTGCCTCGGAGAGGCTACGGGATCCAGTAATTTCAGTAGAACTTCGGTTTCAACCCTTTTAACCCAGTCGTAGCTCAGGTCGATTAAGGCTGTGTCTGGGATGCTCCCGGACGCAGGTTCGAATCCTCGTCACGGCCCTTGTGGATTTGTTCATTTGATGCATCACGTTAGTGTGATCTCTGTGTGTGCATAGCGGTCCTTGCTGTCTCGGTTCGAATCCTTCTGGGGTGTTAGATTTTTAGTTACTTATTGGCTTGGGACCCATACAAGCTTGTTCGCATTTGTGTTGCTCACGAGGCCCCCCAAGTGAGGTGATTCAAAGAAATATCTATGCCCAAGTTGACCACCGAGCCCTGTCAGAACTTGGATAAATAGTCTCACGAATACCAAGATTTTTGTACAGTCGTTTGGTCTAGTGGTTAAGGTACCAGGTACGCCAAGATGCATAGCACTCATGGCTGTCTGCGTTTGAATCCTTCTGGGGTGTTAAGTTTTCAGTTGCATATTGGCTTGGGACCCATTCAAGCTTGTTCAAGCTATGCCATGCCACTCAAGACAATTTTATATTTAATATATGTATTTTATAAATGACACAATTATCATTACGAGAACTATTTATAACTAATAATTATACTATAACTAATAGGATTAAGGACTTGCCCGAAACGCTACGCGTACTAGTGGCTGTACAAGAATGTAACAACTCTTGTATATATCACAAAAAAAAAAAAAAAAAAAAAAAAAAAAAAAAAAAAAAAAAAAAAAAATAGTTTTCCAAAAGTATTTTTTTAACGAAACGATTCATGTATATCAAAAGTGTTTCAAAGCTTTAACAATATTTTCAGACCAAGAAAATAGGGTAAACATAACACATTCATCGGGTGAATTTTTCTCACTGCATATATTATTAAAATATGTACAACAAATTTTGATACGGCAAATTCTTAGGGGAAGAGTTTAAGAAATATTGATTCTATTGGTCTCAACTTTGTTATCCACTGAATTTTTTGGAAGTTTGAAGGAAAGGAATTGAAAGAAGGAAATTCATCCCTTCTGAAGATGTATTATTAAATATGAAAGTACCTAAGGAAATTCCTATTTCAATTCTTCCTTCGTGGTCTCACACTGTCACAATGCTCCCTTCGGGAATCCTAATTTTAAAATGAATAGGAAAAACCATTGACATAATAAATATCTTGTTTCAGATTCTTTACTTAAAAGGCATGACATTTCAAGTACTTCTCGTATTCATAATCAGTTCAGAAAGCAAAAACAAGAAGTAACAATAAAATAACTAGCAAACAAAGAACTCATACTGAATCAGATTACTTATCAGAAGAAAAGATATATCAAAGGTCACTAGTTATAAAACAAAGCACTTAAACATACTTAAATGATCAACCTGAATAAGACTTTATAACTCTCACATGGGTAAAGAAGCTAATTAAAAAAATTATTAATTACAAACTAATGAAACAAACAACATTGTTAAAACTTACGTGAAGTGATGAAAAAATTTAAACTTGATAATTAACACATGGATAATCAACACTAATGCAATAATTATAAAAATGACTTCACACATACCAAAAAAATTATATAAAACACAAGCAAAATAGAAAACAATTGTAAAATACTAGCGAAAATCTTATGAAAACATAAATATCAAACCAAACTAGGCACCCAAAAATTATTGTTCGACTTAATTAATGGACTATAACAGTGTACAATATCAGCACTTGAAACAATTAAAAATAAAAATCATCGTGAGCTAAAGAAAAAAAAAACGCCAGCATGAACTTTAAATCAAATTACAAGGCCTACTGTGCATTATACAGTGCACAATTAAACAGCCGGAATGTTGCTATTATACAGAGGCCGCAGCTCCCAGATAGATATAAGGACTCCAGTGTCCTTATATCTAAAGGATACTCCCTGGTGCGAAAGTATCCTAGTGTTAAAGTTTCGATTTGAACTCCGGATGTATCCAGCATTACTGGTAGAACAATTGTACATAATTATGATACTAGAGCACAGGGGGTAGGCCCTTTATATTTAAAATTAAAATAGGAGCGTATGGTATTTTTATTGACAAAATAAATAAAATGTCTACTTGAGGATAACAAATGCTGTAAAAGTTTCCTCAATCGACTTCTAACAGAAAAACTAATAGTTCTGTAAGAGGGCAATTTAATAAATTTAATATCCCTTTCTACTGTAGTAATCTTACAAGATTGGTGAAACTTGTTGTTTAAGAAATTTCTTATAGAAGTATATGCCATATGTGAAGGATAACCATTATTTGAAAAAAAATAAAAAAGGAAATTAATTCCTTGATCAAAGTTAGACCAATTCGAGCACAAAACAAAGGCTCTATTCAATAGAGTATTAATTGTATTTTTCTAGCAAATATCTGGAACAAAAGAATTAAAATTTAAACCTAAACAAGAAAAAGTTGCCTTTCTGTAAACATTAGTGTTAAACCCATTAAGGTTATCCACTTTGACATCAAGAAACGACAACGAATTATCACTTCACACTCTGCAGTGAAACATATATAACAATGTTGTGCATTAAGATACTCTCTAAATTTCTCAATATGACATTGGTCCTTAAATAACACAAAAGTGTCATCTACATGTCTCTGATACTAGACTGATTTAAATTCCAAAGGACATTTATCAAGCCAATTTCTCTCTTGGAAACTCAAAAAAGCATTAGTAAGTCAACTCGTTCTCTCACTTTCACAGTCAATATTGACTTATTAAATACGTGCATATGTGACATACTAAGCATACTAGTAGTTTACCTTAAAAGCTTCATAGAAAACACCGACCATACCTAACCTTATTAGTATGTTAAGATAAGCATCTTATAGCTTCATAATTACAATTATTACTTAACCAATACCTATAATAGGTTAAGTAATAATTGTAATTACGAAGCAATACGATGCTTATCTTAACATACTAAGAAGGTTAGGTAAGGTCGGTGTTTTCTATAAAGCTTTTCAAGGTAAACTAGTATGCTTAGTATGTCACATATGCACGTATTTAATAAGTCAATATTGACTATACGAAAGTGCGAGAACGGGTTGAGCAAGTGCAGGGCGTAATGGAAACCCATTGCTACTCCATCAATTTGTTTATAATATTTATTATCTATATAAATAAAAATGGATATGTTCGTTTGCTCAAAATCGCTAATCTCCGAAAGTTCTTCACCGATTGCTTTGAAACTTTCACACATCGTTTCATTAGAATCGTGCAGGTTTTTATATACATACTATATCAATATCACCTCTGTGACGGAAAAAACATGCTTTTTTAAAAAACTTTTTTTTCGTGTATTTTTCATGTGAGGGAAATCTTCAAAACCTCTTTAACGATTGCTTTGAAATTTTGACACAACGTTGCATTGGAATAGGCAATTGTTTTTTTATATACCTACTATATACATGTCTCACCTAAGGCAGGAAAAAACAGGCATTTTTTAAAAACGGCGCCATCTGTAGGATGTAGGAGAAACACACGCATTAATCTCCGAAAGGTCTTCACCGATTGCTCTGAAATTTTACACAACGTTCCATTCGAATACGTGCTTGTTTTTAATATCTGCTATTTAGATGCCACACCTTGGCAGGTAAAACATGTTTTTTTAAACAACGCCATCTGTTGCACATAAGACTAACACAAGCTATTCAAAATATGTTACGATTCCATTTCAATGTTTCCAATTGCATTGAAAAATTAAATTTTATAGATTTTGATTTATTTTCATTTTTATTTAATTATATTGTGTGACATTGCATTAGAATTGAGCTGTGTTGGGGTATAGTTTATTTGCTTCATTTTTCATTGTTTTTCATTTCGTTTTTTAATTTTTCTTCTTATTTTTCAGTGCAATTGGTGGTGAAATTGAGCTCTGTCGATTGATCTGCTTTTGAATTGAAAAATATCGTTAGTATTTTTTGTTTTTATTTTGAAAACATGAAAATGGACAACACGTTTATTTCACAGCTGTAAATGTGCAACAAACAGCTATGACTCCACCGGCTATAACGTTAACTGCTTTCTTCACGTTATGTCAAAATAACGGGTTTGCAAAAACACTGTTGTCTTCGGAAGTGTGTACGTATTAAACAGGAATGCCTGTAGAAAATCATTTGAACGACGTAAACGAGGAGAGCGAGTCGACGGACAACCTGACATATTCAAATAAACTGCTATAGGCAGACTGTATGCCGTGCATCCTTATCAGGATGAATGCTTCTTTCTTCACATGTTGTTAGTAAATGTGCCGGTCCAACGTCTTTCCAGCAATTGAGAGTTGTCAACGGCGTAACACAGGCCACTTCCCGTAGTGCATGTCAAGCTCTGAATATATTGGAGAACGACTGACTATGGGACGTATGCATTAATGACGCGACCAACACATCGCATCCAATTCAAATTCGTGCATTGTTTGCAATCGTATTAAGCACTTGCTCTCTTTCATCTCCAACAGAGTTATGGGAGAAATGAATGCAAAATGCCCCACAAAAAATCGCTCGAGGCTATTGATCGATCATTGCAAGATTTGTGTGGAAACATCAGACCATTTGGGAACACAATAATATTGCTTCCAGGAGATTTCAGGCAAACATTATCTGTAATTCCTCGATCGACACCAGCGGATGAAATAAATGCTTGCTTTAAATACTCTAATTTGTGGCCTCACGTATAGACGTTAAAATTAATTCCAAATATTCGTGTTCAGCTGCAAAATGATCCATCAGCTGAGATATTCTCACATCAATTTCTGGAAATTGGGAATGTAAACGTGACGGTTGATCTCACCTCAGGATGATTTTCATTGCCACATAGTAGTAGGCATCCTTCAGTCTCGGGAGACTATGGAGTTGCACCCTAGTTGTCAATCCTGGTGCAGCGTCTGGTGTGACTGATGAGGCCAATCCGAGAGTGGCAGTCCATCCCACACCGAGCACAAACGAAGTCCGATTCTGGTCTGTCTTCCTGCTACCGGCTTTCCTTCTCTGTCTCTTTGCCTCCGATTCCTTGGCAAGTGACTCCTCGAACTTGGAGAGACCTCTTTGAACAGACTGCCTCCAGGCTGAACGGTCTGCAGCCAGTGTCTCCCATATAGAAGATCGACGTCCATGGCTTTCAGGTCCCTTTTGCATACGTCTTTGTACCGTAGCTGGGGCTTGCCTGTTGGACGCTTTCCCTGCCTCAGCTCTCCGTACAGGAGATCCTTGGGGATCCTGCCGTCGCCCATTCGCACAACGTGCCCGAGCCAACGCATTCGTCTCTGTTTCAGCATTGTACATGCTGGTAATTCTTGCTCTCCCCAAGACGTTGTTTGTCACCTTGTCCTGCCAGGTGATGTCCAAGATGTGTATAAGGCAGCGCATGTGGTAGGCATTCAGCTGTCTTTCCTGACGGGCTCGGAGTGTCCAAGACTCACTGCCATAAAGGAGAGTGCTCAGGACACAGGATCTGTAAACCTGAATCATAGTATACTCAGTTAGCCTATTGTTGGCCCACACCCTCTTTGTCAGTCTGGACATGGTAGTAGATGCCTTACCAATGCGTTTGTTTAGCTCCGTATCAAGAGAGAGGGAGTCAGAGATTGTGGAGCCCAGGTACACGAAGTCGTGAACGACTTCCAGTTTGGAATCAGAGATGCCGATGTCAGGTGGGGAGTCCACTCCTTGTCCCATGACTTGTGTTTTCTTCAGACTGATGGTGAGTCCGAAAACCTGAGAGGCCTCGCTGAAGCGGGTTATGAGCCGTTGGAGGTCTTCAGCTCAGTGGGCAGTGACTGCTGCGTCGTCGGCAAAAAGGAAGTCGCGCAGACACCTCAGCCGAACCTTCGTCTTGGCTCTCAGCCTGGCGAGGTTAAAGAGCTTTCCATCGACCTGGTCCGGAGGTAAATGCCTTCCGTGACAGATCCGAAGGCGTGCCGCAGCATAACTGCGGAGAAAATCCCGAATAGGGTTGGAGCCAGGACGCAGCCCTGCTTTACTCCACTTCGGATGTCAAAGGCGTCTGATGTTAGGTCATCAAAGACCACGGTGCCCCTCATGTTCTCATGGAAGGATCTGATGATGCTGAGGAGCCTGGGTGGGCATCCGATCTTGGGGAGGATCTTGAACAGGCCATCCCTGCTGACGAGGTCGAAGGCCTTCGTCAGATCTATGAAGGCTACGAAGAGTGGCTGCTTCTGTTCCCTGCATTTCTCCTGCAGTTGTCTGAGGGAAAAGACCATGTCGATGGTGGACCTGCCAGCTCTGAATCCGCATTGTGATTCTGGATTGACTCTCTCTGCAAGTACTTGGAGCCTCTTCAATGCGACTCGAGCAAACAGCTTTCCGACAATACTGAGGAGGGAGATTCCACGGTAGTTGTTGCAGTCGCCCCTGTCCCCTTTATTCTTATACAGTGTGACGATGTTGGCATCCCTCATGTCCTGTGGCACCTCTCCTTCTTCCAGCAGAGGCAGAGAATTTCATGCAGCTCCATGAGCAGGCTACCTCTGCAGCACTTCAAGGTCTCAGCAGGAATGCCATCTTTGCCAGGAGCTTTACCAGAAACAAGGGAGTCTAGGGCATCGCTGAGTTCTTCCAGGGTCGGTTCGCTGTCGAGCTCCATTAACACAGGCAGACACTCAATGGCGCTCAGAGCATCTTCGGTGACCACATTGTCCCTGGCGTATAGCTCAGAGTAGTGCTTGACCCAGTGCTTCAGCTGCAGTGTCTGGTCCTGAATCACCTCGCCAGTGGCAGATTTCAGAGGAGCGGTCTTCCTCTGGATTGGGCCGAGGACCTGCTTGATGCCGTCATACATTCCCCTTACATTGCCTGTATCCGCTGCAGTCTGTATCTGGGAGCAGAGCTGGAGCCAATAGTTGTTGGCACATCGCCTGGCGCTCTGCTGCACTTTGCAGCGGACGGCTCGAAGGATCTGTAAGTTGCGCTGACTTGGGCAGGCTTTGTAGGCTGCCAAGGCGTTTCTCTTCTCTTCGATTACAGGTGTCATCTCTTCCGAGTGAGCCTCGAACCAGTCTGCCGACCTGCTGGTCTTCTTGCCAAAGGTGGAAATGGCAGCGTTGAACACAGCGTCTCTGAAGTGCCCCCATCTTTTACAGGCAGTGACCCCAGCTGAACCAGGGAGAGCTTCCTCGAGCACGTGTGCAAAATCTTCCACCTTGTCCTGGTTGAGGGTCTTGGTGGTGTCGATGCGAGGTCTGTCCGCCTTTTTCGAGTGATGAATCTTCTTTGGTTGCATCTTGACCCTGCTACATACCAGGGAGTGGTCGGTGTCACAGACAGCACTCTGGTAGCTACGCGTAATCTTGACACTGGGTAGACTTGCACGCCTGGTAAGAATCAGGTCAAGCTGGTGCCAGTGCTTGGATCTGGGGTGTCTCCAAGATACTCGGTGTTGAGGCTTTGTGCCGAAGAACGTGTTGGTGACACAAAGACCATGAAGGCAGCAGAGTTCTAGCAGACGTTGCCCGTTCTCATTCATCCTTCCTATGCCGAATTGACCCAGACAAGTGGGCCAAATGTTGTGCTCGGCACCCCACTCTGGCGTTGAAGTCGCCGAGGATGAACAGTGGCTCCTTTACAGGGATTCTCGCTATGACTCTGTTGAGGTCATCGTAGAATTTTTCCTTTGCCTCTGCTGGAGAAGTCAGGGTTGGTGCATATGCACTAATTACATTGACTGGTCCTGTTTGGGAGTACAGTTGCAGAGACAGAATTCGTTCGGTTTCCCCCATTAGTGGCATAATGTGTCCCAACAGTGCATTCCCTGACGGCAAATCCCACACCATTTTCTCTGGTCTCATTTGGAGGTTTCTTTGCCAAAGAAAGAGAAGGTCCTCTCTCTCACAGATCCTGATCCTGGGAGCCTGGTCTCTTGGAGAGCAACAATATCTATCTGCAGCTTGCTCAGCTCCCTATCGAAGATTGCTGTTTTTCGGCATCATTGATTTCTTGCAGGTCGTCAGAGAAACCTGGTGTCAGTGTCCTGACGTTCCATGTGCCCAGCTTTAGAGGCAGTTGATATTTTCTTCTATGGTTTGGTATTGCTTGGTGCAAAGTTTGTCGGGCCGCTTGTCGGTTTTCACCCTAAACCCCACACACCAGTGAGGTTAACGGACCCGTGGCGAGGCAACACCTTATTGGCTGGGGTTTGCCCAGCTTGAGACGGGCTGTAGCTGCCCAGTGGGCGCGATGACCCCTCCCACCGTCGGAAGCAACCCCTGGCGTCACACTCTTCGCCAATCGAGCAGAGACTTAAAACGGTAGACTGTCGCTTCCCGTGTTGGTTCGACGCTGTGAGGCGAAGCTGGAGTGTCCTCTCCAGGGCACAAAGCCTGGGTAGGTAGATATGGAGGAGAAGCTGTTACCCATGCAGCAGGTCCCCCCTCTCCACGTTGCTGAAATTATCCAATAGAAAGGCAAATGCCAATACGCATGGTTCCAGCAACGTCGCAGGAGCTGCCAGAAACGAGGTCGACGTCAACAACGAACTGCCTTAGGGGCTCCAACTCCGGATTTTTCCTCGAGGTTGACTCCTGAAGCCTTCCCCAAAAAAGGGTATGGCCGCAAGGCAGCGGAGGTTTAAAATCAGTGGTTTCCTTCCCCTAGATGGGCTGCTTTCCCAGGCTATCGAGTCCCATCTACCCGGAGCAGCTGGTTTTAAGGCGCCAGAGGCACGCCCTCGCCCCTTCTCCTGTCGGTAAAAGCAGTTCCGCCGGACTTTGACTAAGCCACCAGTGCAGGCCAGGAGTTGGACTTGGTTGTCAGAGGCTATTTGAGACGCATGCCGTATAGGAGCATTTTATAGGTCATGGGAGCTCGTCCCCCATTACCACCCCCTGGCTATGACAACCCCTTGGAACCACATAACTTCTGCAATTTAGTGACGTCAAAAGAAGAATTGGTTGAAAAAAGTATTTCCCAATATTCAAACCAGTTATAGGACTCATGATGGCTGAGTGATCGAGCTATTCTTGCAGCCAAGAACAAAGACATCTATGACCTTAATAATATTATTCTCTCTAACATACAAAGCGAGGCAGTCACATACAAATCTGTCGACACTGATGAGAAAGCAACTGAAGCGGTTAATTATCCAACAATATTTTTTAATTCACTCGATCTGCCACCGATAGCATCACACATACAGCAGTTGAAAATCGGCTTGCCAGTTATTATGTTGCGAAATATCAACCAGCCAAAAATTTGCAACGCCACACGCCTTGCAGTAAAAAATTAATTAGCGACGTCGTAGAAACAACAATCTTGACAGTAGCTTCAAAGGGGAAGATGTCAACATTCCACGCATTCCTATGATTCAAACAGATATGCAACTTCAATTTAAGAGATTGAAATTTCCAATTCGATGTGCGTTTGCAATCATCATCAACAAAGCTCAGGGCCAATCTTTAGAATTGTGCAGTTTATATCTATATACGGATTGTTTCTCACATGGACAATTATATGTTTCGTGTTCTAGAGCCGGCAAACCATACAATCTCTATATCTCCATAGAAAATGGAACAACAAAAATATTGTATACCCACAAACATTGTGAAAATTAACATATTAGAAACGTGCCCTGTCTCTTTTCTTTCTTTCCCTTTTAACCAGACTGAGCCACAGCAACGAGTGGTGGGTACTGCTAGTTAAACATAAAAACAGTCTTTAATTGCCAATTCTAACAATCATCTAAATATCTTATTAGAAAATCTTGACCCAAAATTAGTGTCAGGAAATAGATGGTTTACACAAATGTCAATATTTTCCAACAGAGGAATAGTAATTCAAAGGAAGAGTGATTCTACATCAAAACTAGCCTTTATAGTTGGAAACTCAAAATCAACGAGGAAAGTTCCTTTACAAAATCCTGAGAATTTCTCACAGTAAATTTATTTCAAGTTAATACATATAATAATGGAACTAGAAACAGTTTGTAATTAAATTACCAATCGCTGACAAAATAGGAGGAATAGGTATACCTGTTTTTTACCTGAACCTTAACAGGAAGGTTCTCAAAGTCTTCCACGTAAGTTTGGATTTGGGCTTCCTTGGCCCAATATATCAGAGCACCCATTTTGCTCAAGAAATTAGGCACTCTTTGAGTAACTGAGTAATTTATTTTCATTAGAGTACTGAGTTGGATCAGTTACCAAAGACCGAAAAGGTTCTGGATTCTCAGTGGGAGCAGTGACATTAGTCACAATGACATGTGGCTTTTCTTCTGGCCACTGATTTCTTATAAAAGTATATACCATATGCGAAGGAACCATTATTTGAAAAAAAATTCAAAAGAAAATTAATTTCTTGATCAAAGTTAGACCAGTTCGTGCATAAAACAAAAGCTCTATTTTTTATGCTACTGGTTTTATTTGAACCTCAGTGGAATAGCCACTGAGGTCCATGGAACCATATCTCAGTTTTGGATAATTATTTCAATGTCAGGCCTCTGGAGAGATAGTCAGCAGGATTCTCTTTTGTGGGTACATATGTATGTTTGTACCGGCTGACAACTCTCTTATTTCTTTTATGGGATTGCGCACTTAAGGTGTTTTACCATTATTATTTTGCACCCACTGTAGTACCGCCTCTTTATCTGACAACACCACTGATTCTTCTAAGTAGATGTTGCTTAAGGTTTTGGTCAGATAATGAACCATTCTTACTCCTAGCAGTTTGCTTGTTGGAGACTAAATAGGATGCAGTGCCATTAGCATAATTCCTGAATTAACAACTTTCCTTTTATCAATATGGGACATAATAGTCCTAAGGGGTCGAAAGGTTACTGACTTGGGATAGTAGTTTCCTCATTGTTAGTTTGGTGGTTTCTGGTTCCACCGATTTCAGTGTAAATAGATCAGATGTTGTTTCCTATTTGACTCCTAATATTTTCCTCGTCTGAGGCACCTTGTAGTTGGGAAATTCTGTCTCAATCAATTGATTTAATTTTACATTATTGGATGCTTATGAGTGGTGAGGCATATTTGCTCCCAAACCTCTCAGTTGGGCTCATTATATATGTTTAGCAGTTCCTTTTTACAGCTGGTAATTCCTTGGACATGATCTACATACAATTTATTGGTAATTTCAGTTTTGTTAGGGCTATTGGACTTCTTCAAATGGGTGTCTAAGATTGCTTGGAACACAGTGTGGAAGTAGCTCCAAACAAAACTGATGCAAACCTGTATGTAATTATCTCACTTTTTTTATCACTTAGATCTTTTATCCATAGGAACATGGTGTAATTTAGGTCCTCTTCTTGGAGGTCTACCCTATTGAATGCCATACTTATTTCGGTTGTGTATTTATAAGTCCCTATGTGGAACTTTAGCAGTACGTCGTACAACCTTTGTGTTAGGCTAGGGCCAGTTCGAGGGCAGTCATTCACTGATACACTATTCTGTTTGGCCTAAGCACTGCATGCTAATTGCTACCCAACTCTCTTTAGTGGAGTAGTAGATTTTTTCATTATTGCATAGTGTGGCAAATAGTGGCCCCCCTTTGAGTTATCATTGGATACAATTCGATGAATTTGCTATCGAGTTGTTGTT
The DNA here is from genome assembly GCF_040958095.1 of Procambarus clarkii. Classification (NCBI taxonomy): domain Eukaryota; kingdom Metazoa; phylum Arthropoda; class Malacostraca; order Decapoda; family Cambaridae; genus Procambarus; species Procambarus clarkii. The sequence continues at coordinate 6,638,820 of NC_091225.1, forward strand.
GTATTATGTTATGGGACAATTTCAGGTTCTCAGGTTGTCTAATAAAAGCGCAACACCTGAAACCTTATTTGGTTTTGTGCCATGAAATGATTTACTGACAACTGAGGGTGATTAAGCTTTCATGGTAGCCTAACCAAGCATTGATTGTCCCTGTAGACAACTGAGTCCAGGTATTGTTTGCATGGCCAGGCATCATCTGGACTAAGTTGTTCAGACAGGTCTTCAGACATGTCTCTGAACTTAAGTGGTGAATCTTCTCCACCTAGTCATGCAACCTTCACTTGGTTGACTTGATGGTTGTCTACAGGGGTGGGTTATTCAGACTCAATATTAGGCCATTGAACAAATTGCCTCCCGCAGACAATAACAGGCTCATTCTTGGGGTTTTAGTTTGTCCAGTGATGAATTTATGGTAATAGTCTGTACCTACAAGGAATCCAATGTTGGTGAAGCAGTCAGACATGAATTTGTTTTCAGACAACTTAATTGCCTTTTCTTGTAGGAATTTGGTTGTTGTCCCAAGATGATGAACATATAGGTCAGATAGGAGTTTGTCTATTTGGATGGCCTGAACAGGTCAGACAAAACCGGAAACATACTAATGGTTGGACCACTTTGTAGACTCTGTGTCCTGTGTTGGTCAGGAACCCTGTTATAGTTAGTTTCACCTGTGTAACAGGTTTTAATTTTAGGTTATCTGCCACTTCTTGGGTGACCTATGTTTGGAGGGACCCTAGGTAAAATAGTTAATATTAGCCCTTTGGTTTTTTATGGTAAGTTGGGCAGTTGAGAGAGTCGCATTATTCATAGACTTTGTCAATAAGCCTCTTATATCTTGTTGTACTTTTCAGTACTGGACGGTAGTAGAAGTCTTCCTCCACCTTGGCATTGGGGGACTTTAATTTTATATCCCACAGAGTACTGAGTGGTGCGACCCATTATTGCACATGAGGCAGGTGCGCAGTTGGGTTGTGCAGGTATTGGTCTCATGTTACCTAAGGCACCTGGTGCACTTCTGCAACTCTTTGAGTCGCTTTATACATGTAATACGACCAGGGTAATTTGGGCAATGATATATGGAATGTCCTTCATCACAGAACAAACACATCCTTCAGCTTACAGAACCTATGAGAGGCACTGCCTTGGTTGACACAGTGACTGTAGGCTTTGAGGGGCCCACTATGTATGTTCCTACAATGCCATATTTCCACTTTCAAGTGGAGGTAGATGGCTTAGATTTTATTGGAGTACTTAGAGTACCCTTGATTGCTTGTTATGGGTATGTTGTTGGTTACGATCTGCATTTGCTAGTTTCTTTTTACAAAAGAGAGTAAACCTTCCATAATTTCCGGAACTATCAGGGAAGATCTGTTACACAGGGAACACAACCTACCCAGTGTTCCACTGGGTAATTTGCATCATATGATAAATTTAGTTAACTACTCAGCACTATTTATATCAGCCTTAAGGCTTAGTGCTTTAAATAATGACTCAAGCTCCAATCCTAAGTCTTCGAGTTTCATTAGTTGGGAGTAAGTCAAATAATTTTTTTCACTAAATGTGTGACTGCTCCTCTCCATGTTGGCATAATTATCCTAAAGGAGCAAAACTGTGAGATCATTGTCATCACTATTTAGGGTTAAATTTTCTTCCACCTTTTCAGCTTCACCTTAAATTGACTCTGTAGGTATGTGAATTTGGTGGTTTTGGAATTGTGGGTTTAGAATCCACAGCATCAATTTATTCTAGAAGTTATCTCAACTTTCTTCCTCTGTTCCAAACAATGTGGGTAAACTGATTGAAGGCAGTTTAACTTCTGGTTGGGTAGTTTTTTTTTTACCACAGATGTGGCCACACATTTACAATGCTAACCAGCATATATACATTTTCTTTTTTCCTTCATGGACAGGGTTAGAGATGTTGTTAAACATGCAGTTCAAGGGTTTATTGAACAATCAACCACAGAAGGTGATTCAGGGCTTTTTAAAATGCTAAGCTAACCTACATACGTAAATACATAGATACACAGATTTATGCATACCCTACATAAAGTGTTCGATGTGTCTTTTACATAGTGTCATGGAATGGAATTTGTGCATTTACAAAGGTGAAATGTAATTCTGATCAGCTTCCATATATACTTTATACACATACATATACATACACCACACACACACACACACGCATGAGCTACGTTATTAGTTATTACGTTAGTAGTTATGAGCTACGAGGAGAGACTACGAGAATTAAACCTCACTGCGTTGGAAGACAGAAGAGTTAGGGGGGACATGATCACCACATTCAAGATCCTCAAGGGAATTGACAGGGTTGATAAAGACAGGCTGTTTACACAAGGAGCACACGCACTAGGGGACACAGGTGGAAACTGAGTGCCCAAATGAGCCACAGAGATATTAGAAAGAACTTTTTTAGTGTCAGAGTGGTTGACAAATGGAATGCATTAGGAAGTGATGTGGTGGAGGCTAACTCCATACACAGTTTCAAGTGTAGATATGATAGAGCCCAATAGGCTTAGGAACCTGTACATTACTTGATTGATAGTTGAGAGGCAGGACCAAAAAAAGAAAGCTCAACCCCCGCAAGCACAACTAGGTGAGTACACATATACATACATATACATATAAACATACATATATACACCCACACACACAAGCATTCACATACATTTGTCTCTTTTACTCTGACAGGGTGAGATAGGTGATAGAGAAACTAGTGTGCAATTAAGCACTTAATCACTGAATGTGATGAAGGTGCTTTTACAAGCACAGGTTATATAGTTACATCACATACATACATCACATACATACATGGAGTATGCGGCTCCATGCTGGAGCCGCATACTCCAGGATTGGTCTGACATATGTGGTATATAATGTTCTGAAAGATCCTTACACAAGTTTCTAAAGACCGTTCTTATGTTAGCCAACCTGGCATATGCTGCTGCTGTTATTCTCTTGATATGAGCTTCAGGGGACAGGTCTGGCGTGATATCAACCCCCAGGTCTTTTTCTCTCTCTGACTCATGAAGTATTTCATCTCCCAAATGGTACCTTGTATCTGGTCTCCTGCTTCCTACCCCTATCTTCATTACATTACATTTGCTTGGGTTAAACTCTAACAGCCATTTGTTCGACCATTCCTGCAGCTTGTCCAGGTCTTCTTGAAGCCTCAAGCTGTCCTCCTCTGTTTTAATCCTTCTCATAATTTTGGGCGTCGTCAGCAAACATTGAGAGGAATGAGTCTATACCCTCTGGGAGATCATTTACGTATATCAGAAACAGGATGTGGGAACCGACCTGTGAGATTTATATTTATTTAATTTATATGGAATTTATATTTACGTTAATTTATATACTTCGATAGCAATTTGTATAATGATAAGTGGACTGTATTTCTGCAATAATCTCATAATCTCACAAATCGATCCTCTACACATTAGGGGGGGTTTATATTAAATTAATTTATATATATGCAGCCAATCACAACTACAGTAATAAACTACATACATTGAAGAGGTTCCTTATCTTATAGTACAGCAGGTTAGTCCACCAGGTATAACTAGGGTGTAGACACCAAATTGTCCTCTTAGAGGTAGCCTCCATCACCCAGTAACTGGTGCACAAAGTCTTGCTTCCTCGTCTTGACCTGTTAAAAGGGCGCTAGCTGTAAAGCCAGAATCCTATATATGACAAGTATATCAGAGAAACACCTATACATGGAACAATGAAGACCTGGCTTACTTACCTTTAGTTTGAGGCTACCACATGCTCTAACCGGGTCACCCTATATAATGACATTAATGGCCATAAATGAAAGATACATGGGTTTCGGAAAGAACACTTAACTTGATTTGTTGACAGCGTGTTGATAATGGTACACCTTTGGTTTCCAAAACACTACGTCCAAGTAAAATTAACAGGAGCCGTATTTGCTCCCGTGTGCCTCTGGTCTAGTATAAACAATGGGTGCCCTCCTTCCTCCCTCACTGCCTGGCTTACATTGTCCAGATTTCAGAAAGTGATAGAAGGGTCACATTTACTCTACTTTAATATTGATAATTAAGTTAATTTATATAAGATGTTTTTATGATGGTAAAGTCCAAAGACTAATGTATTTAAGAATAATTCCCACCATAATAGGTCGAGAATATAATAGTATGTGGTGATGATATCCTGTTTTCTATAGACGGTAATTCCACTACAAGTTACGTTTTCTATGGGTAAACTTGTTGGTAATACAGCAGCAATTATTATCTGTTTGTATGATATATTAAATGGTGTCGGATTTCCCGACACAGGATAGGTCCAAGTACATGCAGAGCCCTGTGGGACTCCACTGGTGACTTCACGCCAGTCTGAGGTCTCACCCCTCACTGTAACTCTCTGCTTCCTATTGCTTAGGTACTCCCTTATCCACTGGAGCGCCCTACCAGTTACTCCTGCCTGTTTCTCCAGCTTATGCATCAACCTTTTATGGGGTACTGTGTCAAAGGCTTTCCGACAGTCCAAAAAAATGCAGTCTGCCCACCCTTCTCTTTCTTGTTTAATCTTTGTCACCTGATCGTAGAATTCTATCAAGCCTGTAAGGCAAGATTTACCCTCCCAGAACCCATGTTGATGGGTTGTCATAAAGTCTCTTCTCTCCAGATGTGTTACTAGGTTTTTTCTCACAATCTTCTCCATCACCTTGCATGGTATACAAGTTAAGGTCACTGGCCTGTAGTTCAGTGCCTCTTGTCTGTCACCCTTTTTGTATATTGGTACTACATTAGCAGTCTTACATATTTCTGGTAGGGCCCCCGTTTCTAGTGACCTGCTATACACTATGGAGAGTGGTAAGCAAAGTGCTCCTGCACACTCTTTCAATACCCATGGCGAGATTCCATCCGGCACAACAGCTTTTCTCACATCTAGCTCCAATAGGTGCTTCTTGACCTCATCTCTTGTAATTTCGAACCTATCCAAGGTCACCTGGTTTGCTGCCACCTCTTCTAGCACCGTGACATCTCCCTGTTCTATTGTAAAGACCTCCTGGAACCTTTCGTTGAGTTCTTCACACACCCCTTTGTCATTCTCTGTGTACCTGTCCTTGCCCACTCTAAGTTTCATCACCTTTTCCTTCACTGTTGTCTTCCTCCTGATGTGACTGTGTAGTATGTGCTGTACAGTGCGTGCTGGTGTGCATCACAGAGTATTTAAATGTGTTGTATAGTGAGTGCTGGTCTTTCACAGGGTGTATAGGTACTCACCGAGTTGTGTCTGTGGGGGTTGAGCTCTGGCTCTTTGGTCCCACCTCTCAACTGTCAATCAACTGGTGTACAGATTCCTTAGCCTACTGGGCTCTGTCATATCTACACTTGAAGCTGTGTATGGAGTCTTCATCCACCACATCACTGCCTAACAGTGATGTGGTGGAGGAATTAACAGTCCATCTGTTAACTACTTTGACACTTAAAAAGTTCTCTCTAACGTCTCCGCGGCTCATTTGGGAACTCAGTTTCCACCTTGTTCGCATACCCCCAGAATAAAACAATTTATCTTTATCTTCCCTGTCGATTCCCCATAGAATTTTGTAGGTAGTGATTATGTCTCCCCGAGCTGTCCTATCCTCCAGAGGTTAAGGGCATTTATCTCAGCCTTTCCTCGTAACTCATGCCTTTTAGCTCTGAGACTAGCCTTGTGGCATACCTCAGAACTTTTTTCCAGCTTAGTCCTGTGCTTGACAAGGTACGGGCTCCATGCTTGGGCCGCATTCTCCAGGACTGGTCTTGCTATGTGTGGTATACAAGGTTCTGAATGATTTCTTACAGAGGTTCCTGAAGGCAGTTCTAATGTTAGCCAGCCTCGAATAATCTGCCGATGTTATTATTTTTATGAGGGCTTCAGGAGACAGGACACACGTTTTGCATGATATCAACTCCTAGATTACACACAGAAATCACAATAGCGTGATGCATCAAATGAACAAATGTACAAGGACCGTGACGAGGGTTCGAACTTACGTCCGAGAGGATCCCAGATGTGGGAACCGACCTGTGAGATTTATATTTATTTAATTTATATGAATATATATAGAATTTATATTTACGTTAATTTGTATACTTCGATAGCAATTTGTATGATGTTAAGTGGACTGTATTTCTGCAATAATCTCATAATCTCACAAATCGATCCTCTACACATTAGGGGGGTTATATTTATATATATGCAGCCAATCAAACTACAGTATTAATTACATACATTGAAGTGGTTCCTTATCTTATAGTACAGCAGGTTAGTCCACCAGGTATAACTAGGGTGTAGACACCAAATTATCCTCTTTGAGGTAGCTTCCATCACCCAATAACTGGTACACAAAATCTTGCTTCCTCGTCTTGACCTGTCAAAAGGGCGCTAGCTGTAAAGCCAGATACCTATACATGACAAGCTATATCAGAGAAAATACTGTACATGGAACATTGAAGACCTGGCTTAATTACCTTTAGTTTGAGGCTTCCATGTGCTCTAACCGGGTCACCCTATATAATGACATTAATGGCCACTAATGATAGATAATGGGTTTCGGAAAGAACACTTAACTTGAATTTGTAGACAGCGTGTTGATAATGGTACACTTCTGGTTTCCATAACACTACGTCCAAGTAAATTTAACAGGAGCCGTATTTGCTCCTGTGAGCCTCTGGTCTAGTCTCAACAATGGCTGCATCTAACACTCCATACTATTGACGCCTGGCCGACATTGTCCAGATATGATAGGAGCCAAATTTGCTCCACACGTCTCGGAGGTGACACAACAATGGCTGCCTTCCTTCCCCACTGACGCCTGGCCTACATTGTCCAAATGTCAGAAAGTGATAGAAGGGTCACATTTACTCTACTTTAATATTGATAATTAAGTTAATTTATATAAGATGTTTTTGTGATGGTAAAGTCCAAAGACTAATGTATTTAAGAATAATTCCCACCATAATAGGTGGTGAATTATAATAGTATGTGGTGATGATATCCCGTTTTCTATAGACGGTAATTCCACTACAAGTTACGTTTTCTATGGGTAACTTGTTTATACAACACAGCTCTTATCTGTCTGTATGATATTATTGTTAAATGGTGTCGGATTTTCCGACACCAGACGCTGTCAGGTAAATCAGGATGATTTCCCAGTTGCAATTCTTTTAACCATGTCGTAGCTCAGTCGATTAAGGCAGCGTCTGGGATCCTCTCGGACGTAGGTTCGAACCCTTGTCACGGCCCTTGTGGATTTGATCAACTCCTAGATCTTTCTGTCTGTCCGTTTCACGAAGGACTTCATGTCCAATTGCGTATCGTGTTTCTGGCCTTCTGTTTCCACTGCCTAGTCTCATTACCTTACAATTACCCGGGTTGAACTGTAGTAGGCATTTGTTGGACCATTCATTCAGTTTTCTAGGTCATCTTGTAGCCTCATACTATTTTCCTGTCTTAATCCTTCTCATAATGTTTGGATCCACAGCGATCAGTGAGATTTGGATCAGTGAGAGGAACGAGTCTATTCCCACTTGGAGATCATTTACATATATTAGAAGTAGTATAAATCCATGGACTGAACCCTGTGGGACTCCACTGGTGACACTTCGCCAATCTGAGACCTCACCCTTCACAGTGGTTATTTGTCTTCTGTTCCTTAGGTACTCCCTTATCCAATGGAGTACCTTCCCTTTCACTCCTACCTGCATCTCCGGCGTGTGCACTAGTCTCTTGTGTGTACTGTGTATAGTGATGTATAGTGCGTGCTGGTGTGTATCTCAGGGTGTAGTGGGGGGCTGTAATAGTGCATGGTAAGGCATCAGTTGAATGCTTATGGCACCAGTTGTATGGTTATGGCATCAGTTGTGTGGTTAGGGTATCAGTTGTGGTGTTTGGGCATAAGTTGTCTGGGTATAGGGTTAATTAAGTGATTAGATTGTTAGTATTGTTAGTGTTATTTGTATTGGTTGTGTGCTATGGGTGCTTATACTGATGGTTGAGTTGTTAGTGGGTTTGTTGGGTTGTTAGTAGGTTAGTTGAGTTGTTAGTTGGCTAGTTGTGTTGTGGGTTATACTGAGAGCCTTATTCTAAGGGTAAGTTATGTAGTGTTGGTGGGACTTGTGATGTCAGGAGGCTACTCGTGGGTGTGGAGGGGCAGTTATGAGGTTTAAGGATGAAGATGCATAATAAAGGAGTACGTTCTTAAGAGTCCTTAACGCAATAAAATGAAAGTTGTTCAATTTCAATCAAACTTTATTTGCAAGTTGTATATGAAATGAGCTTCAACTGGTCCAAGTCTGAGCATCGTAGCATAATTACAAAGGGAGAAAAAATAATGAACTATGTTTCAATAAATGTCAAATATGGTAAAAAATTAACATAAAACACAAGTGACAACTGAAATCTTATCTATGACTCTAAGCAATCAGAATATCATATAATAAAGTATTTTTAATAATTAGTTTTATGTCAAAAAAATGTTGTTAAAAAAATATTAGATTTTTTTTCTCAATTTTGTTTTCCATATTTTTTATTGGGTGATTTCATGAAACGTATAAACCTTAGCGAACGTAAGCCTATCTGTAGGGGTGCCCATTTTGGTGGAAATTGGTTGAGGTCAATCTCAACTACAGGTGGCAGAATCTATGACTTTATTTATTATCATTTATTGACAAGTAAAATAAAATGTCTAGTCCTCTTTCATTTTTTATTCAATTTATATGAAACTTACACCTTACATGTAGCGTTTACGTCTCTACAATCTCTCTAAAACACTTTATTCCTAAGTTCCTTTATTGACTTCATAAATATTTGCAAACATGAAATATTGGCATAAATTTTGGGGGGAAATTTGACTGTTTGTATTATTAAACCTATACATATTTTGGATAATCCGTTTAGACCAATCCCTTATTAATAACGTGATAGAAGAATATCATAGAAATGATTTCATTTGAAACTTGTTGTTGTACTGACTTATTGAAAATGTGAAAAATTCGATGAAAAAACTAATTCCCTTTCTATTTACTGGGCAATACTGAAATTTGGACCAGTTGCAGCCCTTTTAATATTCAACTAGCAAATAATGTTTGATTGAAATTGAACAACTTTTATTTTACTGCGTTAAGGCCTCTTAAGGCATGGAATTAGTTCTCAGGTAAGAGTATTTGTTGTGTGCTTAGGGTGTAAGTTAGAGGGTTTGGCGTTTCTTGTATGGTTTGTGATTTGTTGTTAGGTTATGGGTTTTATCGTTATGTTAAAGAGTTAGTTCTACGTGTAAGTTGTAGCCTTATTCATAGCACTAAGAATGGGGAAGTATTGACAAAAGAAATGTGGGCGTTTACTCAATAACTTGTTAGTATGTGTGATATAACAGAGAGATATATATGTCTTAAGTCTTGGGTGTATGAAGAAAAGTTAAAGGACGACTTTGATGGAGATTGTATTAAGTTAACATTAAAATTGTGTAAAAAATATGAAAAAATAATTGTTAGAGATTTGTTGAATGCAAAGTTGTTGGAACCATTGCTGATACATACGTATACTAGACTGGGGACCCGGCTGTGCCCGGGATAGTCTGCCTCTCACCACAAACTCCATTACACTTCTCATAATTTTCCCCTCTCTTCAAATTCCCCCCTATTCTACCATCTTCCCTCCCATCCGCCATGCTCACGTTTTCCTCTCTCTCCCTTTCTTCCCTCCCTTTCTCCTCTCCCTTTCTCCCTTCCCTTTCCTTTCTTCCCTCTCATCCCCTCCGCTCTACATCTTCCCTCTCATCCCCTCCTCTCTACAGTTTCCCTCTCATCCCCTCCTCTCTACATTTTCCCTCTGATTCCCTCCCCTCTACATCTTCCATCTCATCATCCCCCCCCTCATTTTCCCCTTCTCCTCACCCTTTCTTTCTCCTACCATCCCACTTATCCCCGCCAACCATAAATAGGATATTTCTATTTGTAAATATCTACAGAACAATTACCCAGATGCACCCGGTTCTCTTCCCACAATTTCTCCCACTTCCTCACCCGTCCCCACCTCCCCCTTGACCCACCTCTTCCCCATTCCCGTCTTCCTACCTCCCTTCGTCCTCCTCCTCCTAATCTTCCACCCATTCTCTGGCTTCCTCCCTTCCCCCCTTCCCACTGAATATTTTTTATTAAGAAGCCCTGAAGCAACAAATTGAGTTCCTCATAAATATATTACAACGATCATTAAAAACTAAGAAAATCACACCAAATATTTCACACCTGATCCTAGAAAATAGCTTGGGGGGGGGGGGGGCGACTTCTATAACGCTGATAGTTATTAAAGCATTTGACATTAGCTTACCTTACTTAACCAGCCTATGTCCGTCCCGAACACCAGACGTTTTCCCCTGCAAGCTATCCCCAAGTGTTGGGTCTCCAACTATGGATAGACAGACAAGCATACATACAGACGAACAAAGAGACAATATTACAGTATAGACTAGAAGGAGAACCCGGGGGTGGCCAGGCTATTGTCCTTTTGTTTATCATTTTCCTCTCTCCTATTCTCCCTCACCCTTACCTCACAGTCTCTTACCCTACCTCTCTTTCTCCCTTTCCCGTTTCCCATTTCCCTCCCTCCCATTCTCGCTCTAGCTCTCCCATTCTGCCTCCCTCAATCCACTTCTGTTTGACCCTGCCGTTTTCTCTCTCCCGGGGCCCCAAAGCATACTCGAGTAACCGTTTCATCAACATTATCGGTGTTGTATTGTCAATTCATTATTAAAAACAGAAAATAAATAAGTTGAAATGCACTATATGGAGAGTGAAACCCACATTTGCGACCACTGGAGTCGCTGGATATCTCACTAGGAGCCACTCCTACTTAAACACCGGCATAGAAGTTCACCCCAAACATCCTATGACGCTCGCCATACAATCACAATTCACCATCCACAGTTGTGTACCTAAACTGTCCGCAACAGTTTGGCTGCAAATCCTGAACAGACAAAAAGACAGACATACAAATAGGCATTTTTTTTATATTTTGATATCGTATTTAAAAAAAATAGCTTAATAATTGTATAAAGATGTACCATTAATTTATACACACAAATATCTTTTGTTAACAATTATTATACCTGCATTAACTGTTTCCGATTGAAGGACTTATTTAGGATTACTATTATATAAAATAATAACTCAAATGATGGTATTCTTTAAACCATTGTACATAGGAGACTTTTAAATGTCTAAAATGACACAACTTGTGTGAAGCAAATTAAAAAGAAACAGATATGTGTTATACCAACATGCATACTTACCCATACATCTAAATGAGCAATTGAGCCTACTATGTTGGCTCTACAAGTTCCAGTCAGTCGTTTTTTTTTTTAGTTTAGTTCATTTATTATGCACCCCATACCCATCTTGTGGGCGGTAGTGGAAAGGGTTACAGAGGCACATAATGGGCTCAGAGACTGAACCCCACAATTCATTTAGCTAAGCAAGTTACAATCTTGATGAGCTAGTTACAAAATTCAATATAAGTCGTCACATCAACAATGGGTTCGAGATCGACCTCAAGTACAGGTTCTAATTTAAGCAACTGACATATGTGGAGAGCTAGTGTCAAAATTTATATGTTTGTCCTGCACACCGCCCCCCATCCAGTGGGCAGCGGTGGATAGGTTACAATCACTTAGTTACTACCTACAGTTAGCAAACTGGGGATATTTGGCTAAAATTTCTGGTAGCAGATCATTTTGAATGAAATATTGACACATCGCTGGAACATTGGTTATAGAATTGTCTCTAAATTCACGTATCTTTTCGCACTCCATCACATAGTGACGGAGGGTGTGCGAATAATTTTGTTGACACAGTTTACATTTGGTCAGGTCTACATCAGCAGATAATGAGAATTCCCAGAGATACTTGTAACCGAGTCTAAGCCGAGCAGTAGTAACATCTAGAAGTCTGCTGATTTTATTGGATGATCCATAGATGTGTGGCTCCTCTTGCATGATAGTATGATGATAGATGGAATTACTGGTGTCAATTTCACTTTGCCTCAGATCTACAAGATCTTGTTGAAGTTCTCGGTGTACTGCTGCTCTCAGATTGCTCATTGACAATCCAAGGTTACACTCAACGGCTCCTTTAAAGGCAGATTCTTTGGCTAACTTATCAGCTCTATCATGCATTCGGAGGCCAACATGAGATGGAGACCACATGAAATGGACTCTGTTACCATCCTTAATAATTTTGTTGTATTTGTGTCTAGCTTCGGCCACGAGCATGTTACAGTTATGTCTTAAAGAGTTGAGAGCATTTAAGGATGATAAGGAGTCACTTACAATTAATGTATCAAGTTTTGAGACTTGTACACATTTCAGTGCAAGGATCAAGGCAAATAGTTCAGTCTGAAGGGTAGAGGCCCAGTTGTTTATACGGACTCCCCACTCAAAGTATAGGCCATCGCCCATTGTCAGGACAACTGCACTTCCAGCTGCACCCGTGGTGCGGTGTAGGGAACCATCAGTGTATATAATTTGAGAGAGAATGCTCTGTGGACAGAGCATCAATATGGCTTAAGGCGTTGAGCTTTGCCTCAAGACGAAGCTTGGGCTGATCTCTAATTTGCTTCTTGGGTGGAAAGGGAGGGATTAAAACTGGAAAGGGTGTAACCTCCCACGGTGCAGGAAAGTGCCGTTGTTGTTTCTCTTGGTACAAATCATGAACCCCATACATTCTGAGTTGAGTTCCAGTTTTTGTTATCCATTTGGAACAATGCTGATCTTCAATAAAGAGATTCTGGAGGGCTTCTGTGCAAGGATTAGGATGAGTTAGCCTAAGCATTTTTATACCAATTTGACAGTTAATTTCAGTAACACGATCAACAACGCTCAGAATATTAAGTTCCTTTCTCATATTAAGTATCTTTGTGGTACGAGGGCACCCAAGGATTATCCTCAAGGCTTCGTTCTGCAATTTTTCAAGCCCTCCAAGCTTTCTTTCATGCATCAAAACAAGCAGAGGTGCAGCATAACCCACTAAAGATCTGATATATGCAAAGTACATCATTTTGACAATTCTGACATTGGCACCATAGCCTGAGAGATAACCTGCAACAGCCTTGAGAGCTCGGAGCCTCTCTTTAAACTGACGACAGAGTCTGAACACAACAGGACCATACAGTGGCACCTCAAGGCCAAGGTATTTGAATCTGTTTACATAGTCAAGCTGGGAGCCATCAGACAGTTGCATCTTGCGAACAGCTCCTCCCTGCCTGGGTGAGCGCCGATTTAGTATCTTTGTTTTCTCTGCTGAGATAATTAAACCTAGGTCCTGACATGAGTCTAATACAGAGTTAAGAGTGTTCTGCGTGTTAGCATACCCAGCGGTGTGTATCATTATATCATCAGCATAGCTAATGATGTGGACGTTGGGTTTGCTCGGTATAGAGTTTAACAGCGTGTTTATTAAGATATTAAATAAGGTAGGACTGAGGACACCACCCTGCGGGGTACCTAGTTCAAAGTCTCTTGTTACACTCCTATGCCCCTGGAAAAATACAGATGACTTCCTGTTGGATAAGTAACCCCTGATCCAACAAAGAAGCCGACCACCAATATTCATTCTTGCAAGCTCACTCAAGATAACATGTCTATTTGCAATATCAAAGGCAGACTTAAGATCTAGGAAGGTGGTATATGACTTTTCAGTGTGCAGGGTAAGAAAGGTGGTGATGCAATGATGCACACTCCTTCCATGCATGAAGCCATATATCTGGGGGGATAGCATGGTTCTTATTCTATGGAGGAGACGGTTTAGGACCATTCTCTCGAATGTTTTGCAAATGCAGCTAGTAAGGGAAATTGGGCGGAAAGCATTCTCTTGATTTGGCTTGGGAATTGGAATGATTATACTGTTGGTCCAAGAGTTAGGAAGCTCCCCAGTAACATAGCTCATATTATACAGCTCAAGCAAGGGATTCCCTGGTACTAAAGGGAGCAGACGCAATATGTCATAAGTGATACCATCTTCACCGGGGGATGTGGCTTTGCCTTTGTTTAGGGCCGCGAGTAATTCAAACTCAGTAAATGGCACTTTGCATTCATCTTCCTTGTGGAGCATGAAGTCAACGAGCCTTTCTCGATCTCCGTAACCAGCATTTAATCTGAACTGTATGTCTGGGGGAAGATTATTGAAGCTAGAGGTGGTTGCCCAAGCATCGACTAACTCGTTTGCTCTGTGTAGAGGGTGAGGGTGTGCTACTTGGCCGATCTTATCGCCTTTAATTCTTTTAATATCCTTCCATGCCTGGCTGAGGGGGGTGTGAGAGTTGAGACTGTTAACAAAAGTTTCCCAATTATCTTGCCTGAGCTCTGTCATGCGCTTCCTCGCCTTGGCTAGGGCTTTCTGAAAGAGCTTGATCATTGCTGGCGTACGGGTTTCCCTATATGCAAGCCCAACTCGTCTGGTAGTGTGTTTCAAAGTACGCAGTTTGGGGTCATTGTAATAGGCATGGCGTTTATTACCTTTCATATCGTTGCGACTATTGGATGGTGCAGGGGGCCGACCTAAAGGGTCAGCAAACATCTGAATGCTCTGTACTAGACCGTCGTTAAATGTCCAGACTGTGGAGGGATCATAAGTGCTGTAATCTCCAGTATCAGCTCTTGATACTGGTAATTGCTCAAAAGGGCTTAATTGCACTTATGGGCTATTCATGCCCGTGCCACCTTTTGGGTGGCTTAATCTTTATCAATCAATCAATCAAATATTAACTAGTCTACTTTCAAGTGTGATCTAGAACAGACACTTGCGAGATTCTGTACCGACTCTCAGTGAGCTCAACTCACACCATTGCTCGCCAAGGTATCACCTGCATACTTCTGTATACTCGACTAAATATATATATATTCTCTTGTGAGAATATACGTGATTCCCCCAGGCGGAAGGTGTGGCCAGCACGCAGCCATCAGCTCACGAATGAGAAGACCGGACTGCAAGAGGGAAGGCGTGGTTATCACCCTAGCGGTAGCTCATGGCAGGGAAGGCGTGGAAATCACCAGAGCGGCGGCCCAAGACAAGGAAGGCGTGGCCAAGAGACCGGACAGACAATACCGGCGGCACCTTCGACGTCCGCTCACTACTCTTTGGAATCCCCCAGCCAACAAGACCTAGACGACCCTCGGTTTAAAGATCTCAGTTAACTTGTAAGTTAAAGATATTTTTTAAAGTTTTATAACTTATTTTAAATTTCTTACATCATAATAGTGGATTTAGAGAGTGCACGAGGATGTAATAACATAATGATAATGTGGTTTCTATCCATGACAACAATATAATCGACAGACAGACACCCATCTAGATCGATTTATATATATATTCACAGTCTCCGTGGTGTAGTGGTAAGACACTCGCCTGGCGTTCCGCGAGCGCTATGTCATGGGTTCGTATCTTGGCCGGGGAGGATTTACTGGGCGCAATTCCTTAACTGTAGCCTCTGTTTAACGCAACAGTAAAATGTGTACTTGGATGAAAAAACGATTCTTCGCGGCGGGGATCGTATTCCAGGGACCTGCCCGAAACGCTACGCGTACTAGTGGCTGTACAAGAATGTAACAACTCTTGTATATATCTCAAAAAAAAAAAAAAAAAATATATATATATATATATATATATATATATATATATATATATATATATATATATATATATATATATATATATGTCGTACCTAATAGCCAGAACGCACTTCTCAGCCTACTATTCAAGGCCCGATTTGCCTAATAAGCCAAGTTTTCATGAATTAATGTTTTTTCGTCTACCTAACCAACCTAACCTAACCTAACCTAGCTTTTTTTGGCTACCTAACCTAACCTTACCTATAAATATAGGTTAGGTTAGGTTAGGTAGGGTTGGTTAGGTTCGGTCATATATCTACGTTAATTTTAACTCCAATAAAAAAAAATTGACCTCATGCATAGAGAAAAGGGTTGCTTTATCATTTCATAAGAAAAAAATTATAGTAAATATATTAATTCAGGAAAACTTGGCTTATTAGGCAAATCGGGCCTTGAATAGTAGGCTGAGAAGTGAGTTCTGGCTACTAGGTACGACATATATATATATATATATATATATATATATATATATATATATATATATATATATATATATATCAGTTGCATATTGTCCTGGGGACCATTCAGGCTTGTTCGCATTTGTGTTCCTCACGTGTGCCCCAAAGAATGAGGTGATTTGGTAAAATGCTATGCCCAAGATTACTATCCGAGTGCCGGCGGTGGGGTGGTTCAAATAGCCTCGGCTATCACCTCATTATGTCCGGTCGTGATGGTCAAGTGGATTAAAGCGTCTTGTACATACCAGT